>NC_054754.1:15710122-15818441 GCF_018143015.1 Lytechinus variegatus | reverse complement strand
ATATCTTAGAAGCACCAGGAAAAGTTTCTTATCAAATGGACATTCCATGTTATGACATTTCTTGGAAGACAACTTCGATACGTTTGTATGTACTGTAGCCATGTCCGTGTTATCGTCTTACCGTATACTTTGAGTGGTGGACAAGAGAACAATAGTATATAGCACCCCTTTTGGCAAGATAACAATAGCACAGAATCCCTTCCGACAATAGAAGGTAACACCATTCTAAAGGTAAGGGACAAAGTCACGAGCAAAGTCTTAAACGCTTCGATGGAGATATATAAGCTAATCGTCCTACTCTTTTGCTCTTATGTACCTGCCCCAAGAAAACGCCTGTAATTGAACATGGCTATCTTCACAATCATCCTGAACGAGCATGGTGTCAAAATATTCTTACCAAAGGGTACCACAGAGCCCGTGTTCCATACTATGCGAATGCTTGTGTAACTTTAAAATATTCTAAAATTTGATTATGGTCTGTCTTACAAGGAGGTCGATTGATACAATGCTAAATCAAAAGTCATGTCTACATAATTTACTTGATATAGGCCTGCAATAATTATACATGTGCTTTAAGACCCGATAGAGTTTCCAATTACTATCACTATCGTGAGCAATTGCTTTTAAAACATGTATGGATACATTCTCAGTCGTCGGGGTCACGTGATTCATTAAACCTCGCCCCAATGGCCAATGCTTTGGTTTGATGTGTGGGCGCTCTTCCAAAATGTGTTATTGATAGCATCAACCGATCTAGTTAATATAAAAATTATATCACACTCTGATTTCTTTTCAGTACATCATGTACGGTACTAGGCAGGCATTAATATTAAACGATTCATTATAATAATAAGTATAAAGAGTTTGAGATGTAGTCTTTCGCAAAGGGGATATTATCGTTATCAGTGCTCAAGGAGTTACGGATTTTCTTGTCATTATTTCAATATTTTACCGCCTTGTTCTTGGAAAGGACGGGGAAGGGGAACCTAATGAAAAATCTATCTCAGCATGACGAATACGTTGGATTTTCTAGGTATTTTTCTTTGTCCTAGTTTTCATTTTGAGCTTTGAGTTGAGATTAAGCTTTAGTTGGAACTACTTTTCTAGGAGCTACAAGCTGATTTAAGTTATGCCGTAAAGGTACCTATATCTCTCAAAATGAAAGTTTCTGTTTCTGGTTATGGTAACTCCCGTAGGAACTCGGCAGGACAGCATTTTTGCTGGTAAACGCCAAGCTGGTAGAAAAACAATTACCTTGGAAACGTTTTTCGTCTAGGTTAATCAGTCATAGTGGCTGACCTTATACACGACAGATATTACTCTCGGCCCTTTTCATCAAAGTGGAGACAATGGCAGAGTAGGGATTCGAACTCACAACCTTGCGATTATGAGTCCAATTTTTGTCAACCGGAACAGCAGTTTAATCCTCTATTTCGGAGCTGACAAAAATTATATGTATATTCCGAGTCCAGGACGAAGTTGTGTTTTAGACTCACCAAATTTCGACAAAGACTTCTTTGTTTGTTCATTGTCATGAAAGGCATTGCAATACACACTATATTTCTTGAATCCGTCATGTGCCATGTAAGCGAAAAACCCCTATTATCTCCATAAAAAAATAGTAAGAGCAAAGAAGAATAATCGAGGTATAAACAGAAGTAAACAGCGCCCTCTATGTATCGTTATGAAGCAGTATCCCACAATATCCTCTGCCTACGACACAATTCATGTCGATAGTGAAGGTTTGATGCATCACTTCATCCCTCGCATTTTGGGCTTTTTGAAAGTATTTATGATAAGAAAAGTGCTCCCTTGCGAAAATTAAAAAATGGACAGCGCCCTCTTAACAAAATATTAACTCACATTTACTAGAAACGTGATGCGAATTTGCGCTACAATGTAACATCACTGAGGTCTGATAGGGTGGAAGGGCTGGCAAATAACAATATCTAATTCCAACCCTTTGTAAAAAAACAAAAACAAAAGCAAAAACAACCAAGACCCTCGGCACTCTAAAGGATGATTAACTGATGAACTTTTCATTTCTTAGTGTGTAGTGTGGCGATGGTTGTAAGGACCATAGCACTTACACTGTCAAAAAACCGTGATTTTACAGAAAAAAAAGATTTTGCAGGAAGCAATAACAAAATCATTATGTAATTTTTTAAAACAGGAATTTAACAGAACAGGCCTGTTTTAAGGGAAAAGGGTGTTTTATTAAGGAAATTCGTCAGATTACATACACCAAAGACCAATGTTTTGTAAGATTACGCAATCTGGTAAGATTACACGTGTTCTCGAGACTCTGCTACAGGAACTTATTTGATTTAAGGATAAATTTTCTAACAGTGTACATCATAAGAACATCGTATCATTGAAAATTGCTATTGCATCAATTAATGCTTACGTTGACACATATTTTCTTAATTTGTAATGATTTCATGCTCATCGGTTGTTATTTCAACCCCATTAGGAGAGACATGTCCATCTGACGCACCGCACCGCCTGACGCCGAACTAACAGGTAGAATGGAGCGTTATAATCACGCTCGCCGTTGCGCCGTTTTATCTCGACTATGCCAATTACTATAGGGCAATTCCATAAAATATGTACGTCCGACCCCCTATGTGTGAGACCTTCATGAAATTTTCTGTCTCTGATTTCTTGTTCTTTTGACAGTCTGTAATGCTCTCGACTTGGTCAGTTTATGAAGTGAAGTAAAACTTGAGAAAAATGGGGGTCGGACGCACAAAAAGGTTGATTATTCTATGGAATTGCCCTATAGCGTAGTGATCCAAAATATTTGAGGGGACAGCCATATTAAAAAAATACATATACAAAAATCTATTTTTGCATGGATTTTTACATAATAATAGTATCATGTTTCACCCTATTTTATTTTTTTTCTTTATATCCTTCTTTCTCTTAATCGTGAAAATTGTGGATGGCTCATGGCAAACAGGCTTCCTTTTTGTACGCCAGTGATGTCATATTATCTCCAAACCGTCAATATCTTGAAATCGATATCCCTTATGTTTCGGTCTATAACTTAAGAAAATATGTTATTAGTCGTATGAATTATTATATTATGATTTTTTGGGGGAAGAAATTAGCTTAAAGCATTGCTGCTTATACGTCGTCAACGATCAAAGTTTACATAATACCCAACAGCACCAAAATGCCGTTGTTGAATATCATAATGGAAATCAAATGTTTTGTAGTTTACGATTTAGAAGTCGCAATTAATCCTGATTGTTTAAATACGTCCTGTACACCGAGCTAATATCACACATTGTGGTCTATAGACGAATGGGATCAATTACGAAAATTAAATTTGTGACAATGACCTAGAAACGAAACACGGCTGTCGCAGATATTAGGCCTGGGGCGGTATGGGGGTAAAATCGATTTCTAAATTGGTCAATTTTAAAGAATAAATCTAGCATAGAGAGTCGGACAGTTTGGCACGCCTGTTCTCAATTTTCCGCTGCTTTTGTTTTGAGGTCAACGCTATGGCTTGCCCACTCTCACCGAGAGTCCGATACACGCAATTCGAAGATAAAAGTATACTGGGATTAATCCTTACTCACTCATATTACATTCTAAATTCAAGAGAACGTCATCCCCTCCCCCTTATTTACACGAAATAAATACTGTAGTAATCATTAGAAATAAAATTAGGACCATCGTCTAACTTGATTTTTGTCACTTTAAGATAAAATTAATTCAATAATGAAAGAAAACTGTGGAACTCCATTTACAGAAAGATGAATGATTCAGAACAAACTGTCCCCCATTTTTAATTTATTAAACGAACAATTATAGGAAGTCCATTACAAAAGACATTTAATTGTCTTGGAAAGTTGTTTAAGGGATTTTTTTATTATTATTTCATCAGATTGCTCAATATGATCGAATCCCATGCTGGAGGATGCCTAGCTACTTTTACCCATAAGCGCATGTTGATGATATCTATTTTATCACACTGCCCATTTTTAGGAGATAAAATCCCGAACATCGCATATGATTACCGTACACAACGGACTAAATTCGAAAAACAAAATCGAATGGAACAGGGAAATGAATGCAAATTTTGAACGAATCAACTTTCCATCACAGTCTATTGGCACACATCTCGGTAGATCTGTTAATGTAATTCACTTCGTATAGCATAAGTTGATGGAAACATTGGCTACTTATTTTGTTAGTTTTGTGTGGGTGTAATAATTTAGCGGATAGGAACTCCTTAACCAAGGGTTTTCTGGAACATCGTCCATCATAACAGTAATATGCTCACCTGAAAATGATCGACCCACTCCTAAGTTCGGCATGTCCTTGGGACTAGTGAGACGGAGATAATTTCAATCACTCTGTAATTATTCCCTCTGAATAGGAGATTGGATTCAAGAATCCTGGTCTTGATGTGGGAGGGACCCTTCGATGTGGTATCTGTCTAAGATCCCTCTTTCGACACATCGTTGGTTCCGGTTGCCAGGCAACGCAATTGTTCTCTATCAATACCAGCGAATATCCGAGGGTCTGTTCCCACGAACATGCGAAGCAAGGTGCGCGTAAATAGTTTGCTGCGTGAACGTTACTTCCGGTTTGTGCCAGAAAGAGAGAGTGTGAGAGAGGGAGAGAGAGGGGGGGGGGTAGAAACATTAAAAAAAAAATGAATTTTGATATATCCAATAATCGCAAGAACACCTAAACCAGAGCCGTGTGATAAATAATGCGTGCTTCTAATTTCCACTACATTCGGTACAAAAAAATAACAAAACCACTAATAGGTGGATGAAATTATTCTCATGCAAAAGGTTGAAATAATGGAGTAAATATATGTAAATTCAAAGAGGGTAGACATAAGAAATGCGCATTTCAACCCTTAAAAGTCTGGAGGCCATGATGCCAACGACGCCTCGTGCGATATTTCCAAAACGCAAAAAAGATAGCGCCGTGAAACTTTATGACTTTCTTTATTTTAAGTCCCGCGCAAGTTTTGAGACCAAATTCGTCACATAAGTGTATAGCATCGCGACGCCACATGACTTTTTACGAGTCAATGTCGTGCCGAAAATTGCTCATTTTTATACTTGGTGTACAAAGTATATGAGAGATGATATTCATAAAAGGGTGATTATTTGTCATTCTAATTGGTCTGCTTAATCAATTTGGGGAATAATTTAGTTGCAAAATAGTTTCTAATGATAATATACATTAAAAAACAATGAAAAACAAAAGATGAAAAACAAAGAAATTAAGAAAAAACTGGCTTTTGCTATTTTTGAATTAGATTATAAATAAAAGATGACATCTGGGGGAAAAAAGGAATTTGAAGTGAAATTGGGTGTTAAAATAAAAAAAAAATACTTCACGAATAAATTTGCATATTTCATTCATAATAAATTAATAAAAAAATGATTATTTTCAGAATTTTTTATTTTCGCGCGAACGGTGGCCGAGATCAGAAGGGGGGGGGGGCAATCATGCCCCCAGTCCTCAATACATTTTAAATAGCCCAGTTTTCTTTAGGGTTAAACCCTGCATTCGTAGTAAAGGGTTCATAATATAAATATGACTTGTTTCCATAATCACTCGAGAGGAGAGACAGACATACATGGATAGGAGGGGGGGGGGGGGGGGGGGGGGGTGAGAGAGGATGAAATGTTTGTGATTTTAAACTCTAGCCTACACCCATTATATCAATCAGTGTTATATATTCCGTGAAGCCCGATCAATAAACAGCAGATTTTGACCATCGAACGCTCAATCAGAAGACAATGACAACGGCCTTCAAAACGGCTCACATGTGAAAAGTACGAAACAATTAGCGATAACACTACATTCAAGCGACGTTCAAAATGTCAGATAACTCAGCTTTTGTACTAAAGTTTGTAACACCTCACGCAGCCAATGCGATGTCATAACGTAAGTGGATTACACAACTAAAATGGATTTTGAAATGGATATTAATCTCCATGTTATTTTTTATTCCGATCTTTTGATCCCCTCTGTATAATATCTTTGTACAAGCGCGAACTCCTCTTCTCGTTCTACCCGTCGCCTCCTTTTCATCTTATTTATTCATCCATAAAACCCCCTCCCCGGCCGCCCCCCGGAACCGGACAAAATGGAGCCGGGGATCGTTGCCACTTATTATTTCTTTTAAAAAAAACAACAGGAGGAGAACAAAGAAAAAAAAACGACATGAAAGAGTGTAAAAGCAAGTTTTGATCGAGCAATTCCCCCAAATCCCTTTTATTACCCTTGTTATCACACATATTAAATCGTTGCAAATTTTAGTCACCTTGATTATGTACATTAATCATTAAAGAACCCTGGCGCCTCCCCTGCATCCCTGTAGCCCCGCCCCCTTCATCATCTGTTCTTTTCTCGGTCACTGTCGATGAAATGTTTACCCCCTTCTAATTAATTATCGACGGTCCTGCAAACAACCGGTATTTTTGTTTCTCAAAATGCCATGAACAAAAAGACATATTCTGGTACAACTTTGTTCATAATTAAAAGGACACTGATCAGTGTATTAATTATGGTTTTGAAGGTCATAATAATATATCTAATGCATACATTGACGTATGAGTTGTTTGCTATAGTCTGTAAAAATATGCTGATCATTATTTTCGTCGCAGTGTACGACACTTGTTTCCACTTTTAAAAAAGAAATTAAACGATATTTTTAGGCAATGTAGTGTCATACAAACAGAATGTATAAAATACATACTGTTTATAAGTTATATTATAAAAAATGAAATTTATACATACATAAAAATGTATCATTATGTATAAAGAACACAAGTGTCAAAATATATATAAAGAGCAGCAGCGTAATATTGAAATGTTTTTGTTTTTTAATAATTAATTGATCATGACAAAGTTAATATTTGTTTATCCTTTCATTAATCAATTTAAACATTTCTATATAATTTTATCAATCGATTTACTAAAGGTAGGATACAAAGAGGCGGTGATCCCGGGACGGACATGCCCCGGAAATCTAGAATTGTATGCATCAAACAAAGCGTATAGCGTACACAAAATGACGGAACGCAACTAATGTAAGCATTACCCCTCAAAATGTTCATACTGATATATTCAAAATAATGAAAGTGAGAGAAAAAAATCAATAATACAAACGAAATGAGAAACATTGGACATGTTAGAATAGAACAAAAAAAAAAAAACTCGAAACAACTATGATGCATCAATCAAGATGTTGATAGTTAAGGAATACGATAAGAAAAAAGGAATCAAGTTAAAAACAATTCATTCTCCCAAATGAAAATATGTCATGATTAATTTGAAATGAATAAATTGTTACAATGATGACTGGTATGACCTTGTTAAAGGGTTTCGTTTCAAAACGTAAGAAAAATGTTTGAAAATACTTAGTTAAATAAACTTTAAACTTTAGGATTTCAAGGAGGGGGAATCGAGTACTTATACCTCAGTCACATTTACTGCTGCCGTTGTATTATTTTTTGACAAATACTATACTGCAGACGCAAGGTGGCCGCAAGGCGCCCTCACGTCGGCTGCAGGGGGGGGGGGGGACTATTCAGTGAGTATGCAATGAGTGACTTTCACACTCATCATGATATTTTACGAAAGATAATATTTTGTTTCATTTCAAAAATTCATCATGATATTTTACGAAAGATAATATTTTGTTTCATTTCAAAAATTATCCAAACTCTCGCACCATGCCTCCCAAACAGAGAGCACCAAAAGGAGAAGGGGGAAGGAGAAAAGAAGAATAACAATAGTCGTGATACATAGTACCCTATCAGGGCAGCCGTACGGCCGCCGTACGCCCGCCGTACGCCCAACGTAGACCTTTATAAGCCACGGTTATGGCTATTCTAATTTCTACGGCGAACGTAGAAATGATAATGTTATAGCTCCGCGCTATTATTCTCTGGTTGATACCTTGGTCACATTTGTTCTACGGTGGCCGTACGGCGAGTCGAAAACAGCCGTTTTTACATTTTTGTATTAGCTATATATAGGTGGTTTGAATAAAAATGATTAAAAATGATTTCGACTCGTCGTACAACCGCCGTAGAGCAAATGTGACCAAGGTATAACCCTACGGCCTGTAAAAATACGAATCCGCCGTACGTCGACCTTGCGGCAGTCGCAGATTTTCTTAGGCCGCCTCAGGAATCTCTCGAATTCAGGTGTTTACGGCCGCCGTAGAGCAAATGTGACTGAGGTATTAATGTTATTTTTTGAATGGTTAAGAATCTTGAATAGAGCAAAGAATATATTGAAGATTTGTTTTTTTTCTAATTGCGTAACTTGATAGGCCGATCAGTGTCACAATCCTGATATATTGTATGAGTTTTACGACTGCTATCCCAAACAGAGCTTTATTATGTATGACCTTGTAGAAAACACAAATACGGTGCACTAATTCTTTACGCTGATTGGATAACAATAGAGTTAGGTGTCACCCCGCTCTGGTAAACTGCAATGGAATTCGTTTTCGAGCTGTGGCGTGCAAATGCAACATCCTTTAATTATGTTAGGATGAGCCCAAAAGGGAGTTTGTCCTTGCCCCGGCATTCTCTAAAGCCTGCCTAGGCTTGGCAGCCTGTTATTGAAAGTCTGGTTAGTTATGCATGTACCGATGTAAAGACAAGGCATTATTTGTGCAGGCTACGGACTTTCCTTATTATGCTCAATGACGCTCCACGGCGATGATAATGTACTTTTATTTGAGGTAAGCTAGGGACCCATTGCTACCGTAATTACAGAACCGTATGACTCAAAACCGCGAAAGACTCTTTCCTAGATGCAGGCATTCATCGCCAGGTCTATCGACAGATACAGGATATTATTCTCGGAGTTACCACCGGGCATCCTTACTCTTTCTTCGTCAAGACGACAAAGCGAAATAGAAAGCGAGCACCGTAAATAGACATCTCAAGTTTGGATAAGAAAAACTCCGGTCAAGCGTATCGCTTACCAAAAGCGGAAATCAATTCCGAAGTGTTGTGATATCTTGATAAGTTGCCTTGTTACGGAATAAGACATGGTATATTGCATGTAAAAAAGCATCGCCATAACAACGGTTGGGGATATGTCATCGTAAGAAAAGTACTTCTTAGATGCTACAGGTTTGTCTTCCACCCACGCACTTTATATGGATCATCCGAATATGACATTATGAAGATCCTGGGAAGTTATCTTGGCCAATGGAGTGCATGGTCTCTCCGATGAAAACACCTCGAGAGGATATTACACATTGCTGCATGCTATATAGGGTCTTGATCGTTTGATACATCATAAAGAAGATGACGCGAGTTGAACGTAGGAGGAATGGCAAAATTCCAGGCTCATCCAGCCTTAGACCTGACTCGATCAACATGGATAAGGTATGCAAAGAAACAACATATATTGCCCTAAAAAACCTTCATTATATATATATATATATATATTGATAGATAGTTTGAATAATTTGTGTACCTTTCCGATTGAAATATCGAAACACGCACTCACTGCATTAGTATTTTTAGTAATACATAAATCAATACACGGCAATAAGGCTTGGCCTGCTCAGGTATAGGCGAGCAAAAAACGGATAAAAATAAGCAATACATTTTGAAATGTTCATGAAATGTCATAAATTTCCTTCGGCTCCTTGCAAGATGGCCGTTCGTGTTTTTCAAAAGGAATGATTGCCTTGCTCTCATTTTTTGGGGGGCGGTATGCTGTTTTCGCTTAATCACTTTGATGAAAGTTTATCTAGAATTAACATGATGTCTATTCCGCCCCATCACGTCCCGCCCCATTCATAATGATTTATTATTCTATTACCTGGTTGTTAATGGCAACGAATAAGATCGGCGCTTATATCGGAATTGAAATTTTCAAAACGGACTTTGTACAGGACAGTTAAATAATGTTTAAGCTTCAACTAACCTTAAAAATTATTTGGGGTGAACTTTCGTCCACTCCTTTTAAGAATGTAAAATTGAACATGTAGTCATCATTATTAATTAGTTTACCTATTTTCGTGAGTATTTTTTAGGGGTGGAAAGCTAACAGAATCAATCATACTGAGTCCTGAAGAGTTTATATAATTTTATTTTGATCACATCCAAGGAAATACAATTTTACGAAGTGCAAATATGCAAAACGTAAGAGAGATTAAGTTTTGACCAGATCATCACCAATTACTGTCTATGCGTGGTAGAAGTATTGAAAGTACTTGGTAGAAGTGGCAGGTAATGTTCAGTAAATCCTAAGTAGCAAATAAATTTCATTAAGAAAGCCACAAAGACAAAATAATGTCTTGATGCCAGTGATATGGTATTATTACCCATAGCAGACATAGGATCAAGTATAAGCATCATTCTTCGGCCTCGTCGATCAACCATAACACAAAGACCTTGGAGGCATATGGCATATTTAATTAGAGTCAACCATAATGGCCATGTGATGCAAATAAAAAAAAAAACTCGATAAATTTGCCGTGCAACCATACAAGAAGAATATGATGGTATGCGTTAATAATAAATCATTTGTTTGCATTTAATCTTGGCTTCACCGCGAAATTTCAACGCGAACAAGTCTTTATTACTTAGATTTACTTTAATACTACTACTACCAATAATATACAGTTCTTGTATTGCGCATATCACATCATGAATAATGTCTCTATGCGCTTCCAAAGGACTTGGATATTATTACCCCAGCTGTAGCTTGTCAGCCGTAATTATAAGATTACAGCGTACACGCATTACAAGGAATAAATTCCTGCCAGGTACCCATTCACCTCACCTGGGTTGAGTGCAGCACAATGTGTATAAATTTCTTGTCGAAGGAAATTACGCCATGGCTGGGATTCGAACCCACTACCCTCTGTTTCAAAGTCCGGAGACTAATACACTGGGCCACAACTTTACACGTGATACTTTTGAAATGAGACGAAGTATCGTACTTAAAACTTCAGTAAATCCATGCATCCTGTATTGAATAAAATGCATTTCAAAACCACCCTGATGTACGATAAGATTATGTCACAGACTGAAAAATAATGATTGAACACTAAACACAACTAAACCTAAACACTTCGTACCCAAAGGCAGTACGTTTCAACTTCATCAGGTTCGTCATGTTATTATACCCAGTTTGTCATGTGACATTAATTCAATCCCCAAGCATCAACACATACACTGTTGAAAAATATTGGGTAACTTTTTTAACCAGCACGAGGGTAATTATGTGCCCAAACAATTAGGGCTCCCGCATTTTACCCAATGCGGGAGCATATTGTCCAGTAAGGTTAACAAACAATTACTTTAGAATGGACAAACTTTTCATCACACTGGATAAATAAAAGCCCAATGTTGGTTGGACACATATTACCCTCCTGGAGCATTTTACCAAATATTTTTAAAGCATATTCCCACGAACCGTTTCTTTAGTATAGTATATACATTATTCTTCCAAATTACAACTTCTTCGTATTTTTTCTTTTTCACAATTTTCCTCAATGGAAATCGTTTTTAATTAAGAAGATAATTATGTAAATATTAATAGCGGTAGTGATTAATCTTCTAAAGTCAATCCTAATTGTCAGATGTTAAATGAGTGGTTGACATGTCCACGCTGTTTTAGAAATTATATTTGAAAAATAAACAACTTTTAATAAGCAATCTTTATAAAAGAACACAGCAAAAATGTGCGATATTGTGAGATTGTACCATTTATGAGTAAAGTTATTCAATTATTAAGTAATTTTCATTGTAGATGTGCACTACGTAGTGAAAAAAAAGGAATTTTGAGTGTCTTTTTTTATTGTACTTTAAATTCATATCAAAATGCTTATATTCTTAATACCCTTTTATCAGTACGTAACTTGTAAGATGCGTATATGCAGTAGTCAAACGGTTGTGCCGATATTAGGCCGATGGAATCCATTACACTATTTCAAATGACATACACTGTTAGAAAATTTCTACTAAAAAACCCCCAAAAATCCTGCAGCAGACTTTCGAGAACAACTGTAATCTTACTGCACTGTGTAATCTTACATGCATTGTGTAAAATTACAGAAAATAGATATTTGGTGTATGTACAGCGTATCCTTACAAATTCATTGTATTAAAAATGTTTCACCCTTTTAAAAACAGACCTGTTGTGTAAAATTCTATAAAAATTGTATAAAATCTTTCCTGTTTTTACAATTTACAGAATGATTTGGTTACTTCTTTCTGTAAAATCTTTTTTTTAAATAATTTTTATATTCTGTAAAATCTTTTGTTTTTTCTAACAGTGTGTGACGGGGGCATCAGTATTCATTACATATTGCTTACAGTAAAATGAAATTAATTTGAAATAAAAATATATCACTAAAAGATTTACTGCCTCCAAGTAGGCAGGTTTTTGTTAACGTTGTTGCCTTACACTTGGATTTTCATCAAATTGTCTCTCTATAGTTATATTTGTGATAAAAAGATTTAGGACGCGTACCAATTGGTGTTAATAGAGGACCACACGCTGAGGTGTTAAAATTACACCCTAGAGATTGAACAAAACACCTAAGAGTGTAAATGTAACAACCAAAGGTGTTGTAATAACACCTATAGGTGTAAATCTAACACCACCAATTTAACACCGGTGTAAAACAACTGGTGTGGTACTTTATGTACACCGGTTAACACCACAGTTTTTGCTGTGGATGAAATGCTTAGACGTAATGGTATGCAGAGCTTAAACAAATTGTATTAAGCGCTATATAAATATTGCATATTATTATTATTATTATTATTAATGCTCTTGTACCAGTACAGACAGGACAGTGAACAAATCAATTGCGAGTTCCTGCGCCGTCATGATCGTCGCTTTACTCTGTAAAATAGGCCCTACGAGTTCACAAGCAATTGGCATTCGAACTTTTCATATCAATCGAGAGAAAATTTACAGTGAGGATCAGAACGAAGAGAGATGGAAGGGGAAACTGGAGAGATACAAATAAAGATCGGTCAGGGAGATAAATTGGGGAGAGCACTTGTTCGAGAGAGAGGTGAAGATTGTAGGAGTGACTGCTAGAGTGAGAGAGAGAGAGGAAGAGAGATAGACAGAGATAAGGAGAAAGAAAGTAAGAGAGATTGAAGAGAGGTGTTCGAGAGAGCGGTGAAGATGGGAGGAGTGACCGAAAGAGTAAGAGAGAGAAAGAGGGGGGGGGGGAGAGACAAAGAGACAGCGAAAAGGAGAGAGAAAGTGAGAGGGAGGGGAGAGGGATATAATATATTTGTATGTGTGAGAAGGGGGGGGGTCATGGAGAGACAGAAAAAAAACATGGAGAAAGGGGAGATAGAGAAGAGGAGCTAGGGAGGGGAGAAACACTTGACATGCTCGAAGCAAGAGAGTTAGCGATAAAGATTCATGTATCCATCCCATCTCAAAGTGACCCTCGGGCAACCACGCATGCGCACGTGTTTAGTTTTGGACACATTTGCTCATCACATAGCACCTGCTAACCTCTTCCCGTCCATCTTCCTCACGTTTACCAAGCCTACGGACCCGGCCTAGCAGCTGTACCCATCGCCGCTGAAAAAATCTACACGCTCCGATTACATCAGTGGGAGAGAGTATTCCCCCTGAAATCTCAGCTTCCCCTCTGATTCCATCTCTCCGAGTCTTTTCCTTTTTTCTTCAATGAATTTGATACACTCGGACTGGTCTCGAAAATTCTTCCACATTCTCGTGGACCTGTAAATCAGATACCTGCTGCTTATCCCTCATTTTTTTGTGTTTATAAGTCCCTCCTTTTGAACCTTATTCTATTTCGGTACCTGATAATTTCCGTTTTAACTAGTCCCAACAGAATTCGAGAAATGGAGTAAATTGGACCACGATACCTTAAATTTCGCTGAGAATACCTGGAAGATGGATCCAAAAATGCGATCATAATATTCGTGCAATGTGCGCTAGGCAGGTGAGTGAAACATTATTCAAAGATATTAATGTAAAAGGTAATTTTCTTAAAATAATATCATTTATGGATAGCA
The DNA here is from genome assembly GCF_018143015.1 of Lytechinus variegatus. Lineage (NCBI taxonomy): Eukaryota > Metazoa > Echinodermata > Echinoidea > Temnopleuroida > Toxopneustidae > Lytechinus > Lytechinus variegatus. The sequence goes on along the minus strand of NC_054754.1, from coordinate 15,804,399 downwards.
TTTATTGATATATATATATAGAGAGAGAGAGAGAGAGAGACAGATATATAGATAGATAGACAGAAGACAGACAGACAAACAGATAGATAGATAGATAGAAAGATAGATAGATAGACAGATTGATTGATAGATAGATGAATGAATGGACGGATGGATGGATACATTCATACATGCACGCACATACATACATACACCCTTACACACACGCATACGCACACACATGTACACCCACACATACCCTTACATACATATATACATACACCCATACATACACATACATAAAGTGTGGATTAGTGAGAGAGTAAGAGAGGGGATATATGAGAGAGATAAAGAGCGTGCAGTGTGTGTGCGCACACTTGTGTGGGTTAAAGTGAGAGAGCGAGAAAGAAAAACATAGGCGAGTGAGGTATGACGAGCTCAAAAATAATGGAGAGAAATTTGGAGCAAAAATAAAGTACCTCATCTTTAAAAGAAAAGGAAGAAGAAAATAAGAACGGAAAGATGAAGTAGAAGGAACTGGAGAAGGAGAAAAAAACAACTAAAAAGACAAGGAGAAAAAATAATAAATTTATTATGGAGAGTGAAAAAAAATGTGGAAAGAAAAATACTCAGATGCAAAACGATGAAGAATTTATAAAGAATAGGAGATAAAAAAAGGAGGTAAAGAGTTGTCAGAGCAGAAAAACTTAAGATTGAAAGCAAAAACGAAACGGACAAGATCAAAGTAAAAAAGGAAAAAGTTTAGTAGGGGTGAGATATAGGGGGTGGTGGAGAGAGAGATGGAGAGAGAGAGAGAGAGGAAGAACAGACAGAGAGACGACCTACTGCTCTCGTATATCAAGAATCAGCTTAACACCCCTGTGAATCCATAAAATTAGACGAACGTGGCAGGATCTTGAATTCCTATTAAGGACCCATTGCTCTTCTTGATAACAAGAGTGCGTTAACTTCTTTAAAGGGAAACTCTTTTATCTTCGACATCATCCGTGTTTGCCTTTAAGCTTTTCATCTGGCTTACCTAATTTCGCACGAGGCCGTCCTTATGGTATGTTGCTATGTGATATTATATTTAAGAGCTCGCGCGGTTTTTTTTTTACAATTATGTTGCTTGGAGGCTCGGCGTGCTTTATTGAAATACCCAAACGCATACTCATTCATGGCACTCTACCTTTATCCGACATGTTCCCAAAGTAAACAGTCTGAATAGCTGGATTCGTTAAATCGTTTCACGAGCTCCCGTAATGTAAAGTGGTTAAGGTATTCTATTTCAGTCAGTCTTTCGAGGTTCTTAAATTTGGGACTTGAGTGGGAGCAAATTGGCTGAAAATGGGAGACCGTTATTTGCAATGACCAAGAACGATTTCAGGGTTTGTAAATCTATTAGTTTGATGGGTATTCTTTAGCTGAAAAGATTAATTGATAATGTTTGGCAAAATCAAGCCAGTATTAAAACCAGCGCTTGCAGTTGCATGTAGTATAACTCCTACGTGCCACAATTATCGACATCTTGGAATTACACAGCAACATTATTGTAAGGACCTTCTTTTCTTACTCGTGACCACTCAGTGTAGCCATTCAATAATCCAGTTACGTAAATTAATGATTGACTGAATAACTAACCTCACCGTCATTTTCACGCTGTAGTACTTAGAGCAAAATAGCCTATGAGATATATTAACAGTACACAATACAAACAAATACCGAAATACTTGTTCAAGATTTGTTATATTTATTTTTATTGCCTATTCTGTAGTTGGTTGTTAAAAGATTTGTCATTTGTCAATATTCCTTTGTTTTGTCAAAGATGAAAATATCTTTTTTAATGACAAATGATTTATAAAGAAAATATGGAAACCTGCCATTCCAGACTTCCCAACTTTTAACGGACCCTGGGCAACATACTGTCTCCACAACTATTAATTGAAATCTGCAAAAAATATGTAATAAAATCTAATAATTGGGTTATAAATTTGCTCAATAAAAATTGGACAATAATTGCCCATACATACATGTTTTATCAACATACATAACCTAACACAGTTTACAGTATGTTGCCCAATATTTTAAGTGTGTCCATCAGAAATAGAGTTGTGATTATCAAAATGTAATCTAGAGTAGATATCAAAGTATTATATATTGAATAACCATACATGATTGAAAAAAAACATGTATGAGACATTACTGAAATACTGTGGTAGAACGCGATAAATGCTGGTTGATGCTCTTCATTTAACAGGTGGTTTGTAATTTCAGAAAGTGATTTAAAAAAAAATCTCCGCCATGATCAGTATAAGCTATTGGAGATAGGTTTAATGTGCGTGTGGTGTAGTAAATTTTGATTATTTCTTAATGATGATCCAAATAATGTTTGCATAAATTTGCATGTAATACGGAAAACCGTTTTGGGATGATGTCGACATTATGACAACCATATTACAGGGGCAGCGGAACAATTTTGGCCTAGCGAGAAAAAAAAACACTTTGAGATGCTTATTTAATTGTTTTTGTACGCTTACACTAGAAAAAAAGTGTGGGGTGGAGCTGAACCTCCTTGGCCCTCGTACATGTAGCTGCGCGGCCCCTATATTACAAACGAAAGCGGTAGTAATCTCTTTCTCTCCAGATATAGCATGGTAACGAAGGTAACTCTCATGCGACAGTCTCACTGTCGAAATCGACCTCAAACCGGCAGATGATATGCCATTAACGACTATAGTATCCTTGATCGGTCTGGAGACGGTTTGGTTGGAGTGACTGTAGCATTAACCCAAAATAAGCATCGACTCTGTGACATTTCATTTGATAAAAACCAGGTAACTGAAGCCCTTGCAAGCGAAATTCTGTCCACTTTCGACCACCGTGTCTGATGCATTCCGACCGGAGTGAAGTGTGATATTCGGCAGGCGATGTAAACAAAAGTATGGGGAAATAGTACACGTTGGACAAATCTAAATATTTTCATAAGTAAGTAAATACAAAATGGTGTATTTTTCGACTCTTCCTAAGCCGTAACATCGTGTTTGCGATGTCGGGACGATATTTTTCTCGCCCGGACTGGTATCGTTGTAGCGTTTTTGGTCCTTGTATATACCAAGACTGCAATATCTGTCGCGCAGGCGGTCTAAAGTCACGTTTGTTGATTGCTAGTGACGAGTTAAGTGAAAATTCCTTCACTCCTAGATTAATTCCATAACCAAGCCTTGAAGAGGACGTGCGGGCGCATGGCATGGGACGTTTAAATGAGAACCAATATTATATTCTAAGTGAATGAGATTGTGGGTTATTGCTGGAGGATTGAGTATTTGGAAAAAAGGAGGGCAGGCCAAAATGAGGGAATTGATGAAAGCATCACCTTCCTTGGTAGTTATGCCTTAGAAAAGAATATGTGGGATAACGCATTACACGAGAAACATGTGGGTAGATTTGAATATCAGATGTTCATATACTCTCAAGGACCCATGGTATGGTTACGTGATATTTACCTACCGGGCAATGATGTCATGCAGAAATGTCCTCAAAGAAATGAGAACAATCTCTTTTGGGGATGTAATGGCAAGGTTTTTATACTGAAAATGTCATGGATTCTTTTGGTTCCCTGGTAGTACCATGGTCAATCACTTGTTAATTAAGTGTGAGATAATATTCATAATAAAATAAATAAGGGGAACTAATAACTATGAAAACAAAGTCTGATGAATGACCAGATCGTAATGAGTTAACATGAACATCGGTGACAACTTGCAAACAATGAGGATTAAGGTCGCCCCTGAACATAGTATGGTGCTTATTATTGCACGCCAAGACTGATGGCAGTAATTTTGATCGGCTGGGCTCCAGGGGTTATTGGAAAATATTACACGATATAAACACATCACGTATGGTGGCTTAAAATAACTGACGACGTGGATGGTTGAAAAAAATAAACAGCAAACAAGTTCTGTAAACAAATAATGATTTTAAAATAAACATGGACAAAAACCAAGGTGATATTAATGAGATGCTTCGGCTGAAGTTATTTATATCTAAATAAATAGAATAAAATTTAGAGAGCAAAATGCTGAAAATTCCATCAAAATCTGGTAACGAATAGCGAAGTAATTTTTAAAGTTTTAAAGTTTAGCAATATACTGTGAGAACAGTAATTATATGCACGTCGTCATGAATATTCATTAGATGGGCTGATTATGTCACATCCCCACTTTCCTTTTTCTTTATTATGTTATTACATAAAATCATAATTGTTTCATTTTTCATACATGTGTGAATGGTAAGTCTCCCTTTTACTGAAATAAGTTGCAGCAATCAATATCTAATGCACTTTATCAGTTGTTATTCCAATATTTTTGGTTCTTGAAGGAACAAGTGGGGATATGACATCATCAGTTTGCTCATTGAATATTCATGAAGACATGCCTAGAACTATTTCAGCGAAATAATGCGAATTTTCAAAATGCCATAACTTTGTTATTCCTCATCCGATTTGATCAAATATTAAGTGTTCTGTTTTGTCTGATTTTTTTTACTTAATTTGTTCAAATCATATCATTTTCAGCCTGGAGTACGCCTTTAAGTGAAAATGAAATCGTAGAAATTCACCAGGAAAGTAGACGGGAACAAGTAGAAACGGAAGCAAAGTTATAGCACATGGATAGCTAGAAAAGACAGAGAAAGAGTAAGAGACAGAACCTGAATAATGTCCAAGTCGGTATATAGGAATGAATAGCCAGTGGCGTCTAACATCATATATGTTTCAATTAATCTACTCTGCCAAAATAATTGGATCTATGTGACGGTGTAGGTTCAGTCATGTAGAAATTACGATTAGTGATGTTCATCTCTAAGCCAGACATACCACACAAATACCTGATATGTATATCGAATTGAGATCATTCGATACTTCCTGAAGAAAACCACGATTATTCTCCGATTCCACCTGTGCTAAAATTTTAATTTTGTTTTACGATAAAACGGATGCGTACCTCTTGAACTTTTTTTTAATTTTTTCATTTTTTTAGGGGGCTGTAGACATTGTATATGGAGGAGGATTAGGGATCGGAAAGTGTACAATTTTGATGGGATAGGAGGAAGGGTAGCGGCACATGTACTCTTTGTATGTACATGTACAATTTCTCTCCCCCCCTCTCTCTCTTTATTGTCACTTACCGACTATGGGTATTCTAATAACACACGCTGTGTCGTTAATGGGATAAGGTATATACTCGCCCTGGCGGCTTGCAAATGGTGCGTGGAAGATGAGTCGCTTTTGAGTGTTTGGTCATAAGGGAATAAGAAGGAAGAAGTGCTCTGGGAATCGCTTACATCGTCATGCGATGCTGAGTGGTAGCGGGACAAGCCACAAACACGCCAATCCGGGATTTGAGGGGGGAAGTGATAAACTTCTAAATTGTTAGCGTGCAAAGCAAATGGCGCGAATGAATCATAACAATTACTAAATCGAGATTTGACATTTTGTTTTGATGAAACGATTAGATGGCTCATTTAGCAGCGACCCGAGTCTGGGTCAATGGCAAAGGAAAAGGGGATGATTATGTTTTCTTAGAATTACGTAGATTGCTTGACAAATAGAGTTAGATATCTAAGATCGTTGTTTTGTAAACGATGCTATCAAACATCATAGTCGAAATTAAACATTTAAATAAAGTAAGTTTGTTTTTGCGCAAAACAATGTTTTTATGCATTCATCTTTAAAAATATCATAGACTGTACAATAAAAATCCAGACTGTTGGTGAAAAGCTGTGTAAACCAAAAATAGAATTCAACCAAAATTTATTTTATTTTTTTTTACTATTTTTAGAGGTTGAACACATTCTTATCACTATCACATTGGTTGTATTAATTTTCTCATGTAACAAAGTATTTGAAGTAACGACATGAAAAAAATATGTGAATTTAGTGTCAAATCATTTATTTTTTAACAAGATTCACTTACACAGTAAAGTGTTTTCAGCCCACTGTAAAAAGAATATTGGGTGAAATTCAAACCAGCAATTATGTGTACAACGAATTGGTCGCAGTATTTTACCCAATGTGGGAAGCATTTTGTCCAGTAAGGTTGAAAAATAACCCGCAATTACTTTAGAATGGGCCAGATTTTCATCACACTGGAAAAAAATGCCCAAAGAAATGCCAAATGTTGGTTGTACACATTATTACCCTCATGATTCATTTTTACCCAATGTTGTTTAGAGTGCATGCGGTGATAATCATTTGAATGGAACGGAAACGAAAAGGAGTTTTTGCCATTTTGATTTAATGATCCTCTCCTCAAACGTAAGAGGGCAGCTGAAATAACTAACACAAATTGCTTTCAGCATATCACCCAAATCTAGTCCCCATCGTGAGCCCATTCAAAGCCGTTCAATAGTGCCCCGTCCTCTTCCAAGAAGCAAGACAATTTATCAATTATCTGGAACACGAGTCCCAAAATGAAGGAAAAGGAAAGAGCCAAAAACGTTCTCGCATCTCAATTGCAATCGAACAGTTCTCATCCTCTGACATTTCAATATATCATACAAGTATAAGTGTGTTCATTTGGAGAAGCGCTTTCGTGACCGCCGGCGCTTTTAATCACATTCACCACAAATACCACCGGTCTTTGTCTTTTTCTCCCCCCTTTCATCAAATTTTAGAAGGCCCAGTGTGATGGGGTGGGATGATGTATTGGCAAGCCCTTTGATGGATGAAAGAATGTTTTTTGACATAATATGTACCGTGTTTATACACGCTGCATCGGCTCGCGGTTCTGAACCGCGAGCCGATGCAAAATCGGCTTTTTGTTGCGTGTAAACGCGATTGAATCGGCTCTCGGTGTAGAATCGGCAATTTTGCACCACCAAAGAAGTAGGTCCAGAACCGCGAGCCGATGCAGAATCGACCTTTTTTACGTGTAAACAGAAAGCCGATTCTGCATCCTCGGCAATTAGCGCGCATTTCATTTACTTTACCATTATGACGTACTAGGAAGCGCACGGATCCAGGGTTGTCTTTATTATGACGTATATTGATGGTGTGGGGATCATTTCAGGTTTTTGTCACGCGATCCGATTCTGCACCTCGAGTTGTGACAGCGTGTAAACGCGGTGCAAGATAAGCCAAAAATCGGCTTTTGGTTCTGAACCAAAAGCCGATGCACATGTAAACACGGTAGGATTGAAACAAAATATTACCCATAAAATATCAGTTGCTAATCTATCATTTATTTGTTTATATTGATACGTATAGACAATCGTATTATTTTACAAACGCTCACGGAAACAGATATTCGTAATGTTTGACATATGCAATTTTCAATACACTTTGTAGCATTTTAACAACAGCAACGATTATCTAGATTTTCACACTGTTGATATGCTCAAATTCAACAGTGTGAAGATATTTTCACACTGCGGGTGCCTCAACAGTGTGACTGTTCTTGGCATGTTCACATTGTCGACTGTGTGGATATGTGAATCACACTGTTGAAACGCTGAATGTTAACATTGTGAAGATGATTGTGTCCTACATTCAGTGTGTTCTAAAGTGTGTTCACACTGTATTCCACACTGTGTACACACTATGAACATTTGGAGAAGCACTGTAAGACACTGTGTTCCTACCAGCAGGGACTTATATTAACTAGTGTTTTATTTGTAATACAAAAATTATGATGTTAACTTAAATAGAAATTGCATTTATTTCGAATATCAAATCTGATTTGGGAATGTCAGGTATCTAAGGGAGATATGAAACTATTCCATGCTCGTGGATAGGGAATGGCAAGGATGTACCAGTGGTCAGATAGAATTTACTTAGCCAAATCCTCCTGGTTGAACACAAGGTGCTCAGCTTTCATAAAGCCACGATCGATCTTATTTTTTCTCTTCAAATTGACAACATTACTTCAGTTTTCTGTTATTTTTTCTGTTAATTTTCATATATTGATTTTAATATGACGTGAGTCAAAATTGATGATAAATAACTGAATTTACTGGAAATTTTCTGATTGGCATTTTGGTATAACATTGGTTTTTGTTGTTTTCGCCTTGTAAATCAGTATTGGGTATCATGCATTTCTAGTTCATCGTTGATCTTTAGGCGTTGGTGTTGCATGAGCATAGCACCAGACAAAATAAATCAAGTGAGTGAGTGACTTTTCAGGACCAAACTTTGGTCCTAAAAAGCTGGTCCCTAGGAGTTGAGCCGTATATAATTGTGGTCTGTATCATTTTTTCTAGGCTCAGAATAGGTTTTGGAGCTACACTGTTAGAAAATTTATCCTTAAAATAAAAGAAGTCTCGAGAACACCTGTAATCTTACCAGATTGCGTAATCTTACAGGAAATTGGTATTTGGTGTATGAGACCTTACAAATTTCCTTGAATAAAACACCATTTTCCCCCTTTTAAACAGACCTGTTCTCTTAAATTGCAGAAAAATTTCCGTTTTCTGAATTTAAAAAATGATTCTGTTATTGCTTTCTGCAAAATCTTCCCTTTTTGTAAAATCAGAGTTTTTTTAAACAGTGTAGGAAACACAATCCAAATTGTGCTTCTGACACCAACATCCATTGAGTGAGAGAGTATTATGGATATCTGTTGTTAAAGGGCAAGTCCACCCCAACAAAAATTGATTTGAATAAAAAGAGAAAATCCAACAAGCATAACACCGAAAATTTCATCAAAATCGGATGTAAAATAAGAAATTTATGAAATTTTAAAGATCTGCTTAATTTCATAAAACAGTTATATGCACATCCTGATCGGTATGTAAATGAGGAGATTGATGACGTCATCCAATTACTATTTCTTTTGTATTTTATTGTATGAAAAATGAAAATATGCTAATTTTCTCTTCATTGTCAAGTGAAACAACGATTTATTCCCCCTGAACATGTGGAATAAGAATTGTCAATACTATATGGTTCAGTCAAGTCGGTCCTTATTGTCCAATCTGTAAAAAATGAAATATTATATTATTCAAACAATAAAAACAAAAGAAATAGTGAGGGAGGGATGTCATCGACTGTCCCATTTGCATGTCACCGAGTTGTGCATATCAATGTTTTGTGAAAAAAAACGAAACTTTAAAATGTCAGAACTTTCTTATTATACATCCGATTTTGATGAAATTTTCAGTGTTATGCTAGCTTGATTTTTCTCTATTTATTAAAATCAATATTTTTCTGGGGTGGACTTCACCTTTAACAAAATACAAGAATAGAAAGGAGATGAATAATCTTTCAAGGCCTCAGAGGACCAGTAGGTATAAAATAAAGAGAGATAATGACACCATTAAGGTACTGGTAAAGGCTGAATCGCCCGAGACGGAGATATTATTTTTGGTCGCCATATGCTTTCGTCTCGCATGCCTGGTGGCACAGTCACGTGACTCGGTCACCAAACTATCTAATACATCCGAAATCTCGGGTCAAACTCGACTCTATCCGTCTTCCAGTGCATCCTGGGGAGAATTTCAAAAAACAGATTGTACGTGACATCCAGTGAAAACTGTTATAAGCTACTGAAAGCAGTGCTCGTGATTGGTTGAAAGCGACTTTGCCAGTGAAGATCACTGGCAAGGTGCGCCGTGAAACATTCCCATTGATCACTAGACCAGTCAGACGATGAATTGAGACTCCTTCAGGTTTCTGAAGAAAATTTTCTCTTCCTAATAAATCTTCGGTATCAGTCTAGTATATACAAAAATTCAACCGAAATTACCCCTTTGTATTAAAAGTTTATCATGTTACACTGTTAAAAAAACCGTGATTTTACAGAGAAATAAAAGAAGATATTGCAGAAAGCAATTACAGAATCATTCTGTAAATTCATAAAACATGACCTTTTTTCTGCAATTTAACAGAACAGGTCTGTTCAAAAAGGTGAAAAGACTGTTTTATTCAAGGAAATTTGTAAGATGCCATACACCAAATACCAATTTCCTGTAAGATTACGCAATCTGGTAAGATTACAGGTGTTCTCGAGACTCTGCTGCAGGAACTTCTTTTATTTTAAGGATAAATTTTCTAACAGTGTATGGCAGATTTTGTGTCCGCAGCTTGTTCAAAATTTTACACACGTTTATTGATATTCAGTCTGCATGAGGGGGGGGGGGGATTAATACAATTTGATAAAATTGTAGCTTCTTGAAACTGCACATGGAAATTTCACTTCTTTTTCAAGTTTCACTGCCTCCTTATTTTTTTATAGATTCATTGATGCTACATTTTCTCCCTCTCCCTTTTCACATTCTTTCTTTCTTTTTTCTTTCTTTCTTTCTTCTTTTCTTACTTCGATGCTTCATTCCTTCCGTTTTCTCTCTCTTTCTGTCTATCTTTCTCATTCCCTACTTTCTTCTTTCATTCTTTTTTGTTTCTCTCAATCTGCATAACGCGCTCTTCCCCGTCATCTCTCGTATCTCACTATTTTTTTTTTCTCTCTCTCCTCCTCCTTCCCTCCTTTCTTCTCCTTTATTTTCCATCCTTCCTCCCGTTCCCTCTCCTTCGCTTCCCTCATGTATATGATCTTCCTTTTATCTCTCGCTTTCTGTTTCCGATTTCTCTTCGTGCGACACACGTTCGAGCATCCTTTATCTATATTGCCCCTCCATTGTTTCCATCTGTCCAATAAGGTCTAAATAAAAAAAATCTACATTTAAAAGATGACAATGACTTCCTACATAAACGCGTGACGATTCAAGATTACTTAGGACAGAAGGGGCCACATTGTCCTCATTGTCTAACAAACGCACCCCCCCCAAAAAAAACCCTCTCAATTCACGATCACCCCTCTTACCGTTGACGCCAGGTGCCACATTGTTTTTTTAAACACGCTTTCCTAAAGCCCCCATCACACTTATTCCAAATCAAGCAGAATTGGCCGGAATGAAAGGACTATTGTTCGACCACCAGTTGGTCATTTAAATTTACTTGGAACACCTTTCGAAAATACCCCTCAAATGTTTTGAACACGACCAAAACCTTCGGGACGGCCAAAAGAAATGACCAAAATATTTCGAACGCACTCAGAATGCAGTCAGAATATTTAGAATGCGCATAGAATGTCCAAGAATGTAGCATGACATTATCAATCTGACTCCATTGCGGTTCATTTTGACTATGTATGATGATTCATCTGGTCAATTTACTGAATTTCAACTCCAGTTTGGTAGCTTCATAAGATCCTCTAAACAAATTCTAGATTTTTTAAATATTTTTTTTTCGTTCCAGCTTCTGCTTGATTCCTGCTGATTTCGAATGAGTGTGATGGGGCCTTTGAGATTCTTCCCCAAATCCCTTTCAGTCCTACGCGCCCCTCTTGTTACGCCATTTGGAAGCATCATGTTTACTATCCATTTGATATAGGTCTAATAGAAAACACGAGTTTGTTGGGGACTGTAGTCTCGCGCTAGAGGTCAAGGAGGAATGCTTTCATCGGACCAAGCCGAACGACGTGTCGCGTGCAGCGATTCATGCACCAACTTAATAAATACCAGATAGATAAAACGAACATGCTTAATCATGTTAAACTATGAAAATAATTGTTTACCCTCGTTCCCCCTTTATCATACAGTGCAACAGTTTGCGCTTATTTTGATTATTTCGATCGTACACTAATTTTCAACACGTTTTGGAGTCAGGGAATAATATTGAGGTGTATACGGCGTGAATGTGACTAACACTTTTACAAAATATGCTAAAATATGATTAAATATAACGAAAAAACAATCAACACAGTCAACCAAGATATAATTATGGCCACTTGGAAATGACAATCTATTCAAATCCATGAAAATTTGATAAAGAATAATTCATATTAGTCATTACTCCACTATGCGAGTAAATTGCCTAATTAACTTTATGTAACAAACATATCACAAGGGTCAATGTTATTGCCTAATTTCACTTATGTCAGTCGACTCACGATAAGACAAACTGATTTTATATTGCGTTTTGCTTTCCCGAAATAACACGTCATACTATGACAATGAGCATTTATAATATGATATTCCGATGAAAAAGTATGAACTTCCAGATTAAGGCTATTCCTCAAGTAAGGATATAAAAATATAATTGTTTCTAATGGAAATACAATTTTTCAAATTAAATTAGTTCTCCAAGATGGATGTCCAAAATGGATGAACATCACCATCTCGAAACAAGAAATAATTGTGCTTGTTTTTTTTTCTATTTGAATAGGCCTATGTCAACTAAAGAACAATGGGCATTTATGTTTATAAGAGTTTTACATTCATCTGGCGTCTTTACGTCTTAGTCATTTTATTCGAATTTTCTTAGATATCCGCCTGTGACGTCATTCACAATCTCATTTTTCCCCAGAAAAAGCAGTGAAATCTCATATTAGTGAAAACTGGCATGACTAGTGTGATTGATTACCCGGCATTTGCATAATACTCCACTCTTTACCATACAAGGCATGGGGTCTCCGAATCCTGGTCCCGCGTGACTGCGCACAGAAGTCACGGCGCATCTGTGCAGTGACGTCACACCACCAGATGGTCCGTGAGATGAGGTTCTTATAAATCTGCGTGGTTTCACTAATCAAGCCTACGTAAATAGGGGTCTTTCATGTGCATCGTAAAAAAAACCAGCGTCCCTTCTGCTAATGGCGCAGGGAAATTGGCAGGGGGGTTATCTTTGCACCCCTAATCCTTAATCCCCCAAATTAACATTCAAGTTTTATTTTGATTATGACAACCTTACCCACTGATTTTCTTAAAATAATGTCGTTAGTATGTTTAAAATAGATAAATTGCAAATGACATATGATATTTTAGTTTCAAATGATCGCGTTCTCCGGGGTAGCAACGGAAAATTGAGCATTCATGCTAATATATAGAATCTCGTAGCTGAAGTGAATCAAACTTAGCATTTTATGATTTATTTATTATTCTATTGTTCCGTACATACATATTTTATCAATATTAATGGTAGATTTTAATTCATTGGTACCAAACATTTGATTTCATTATTTTGAATATTATCATTGAAGACAAACTTGTATGAAAGGCCATGTAGTAGACCATAGATGTGGGAAATTCCACAACCTGTTTGAAAACCACCTTACTCATAAAATTTGATTCTTTTCAGTATAAGAATTTTGGAAATATTATAATTGCGTAATGATAGCATGGTCAGGGCGACTGCGATTTGATTAAAATGTAATCATTGATCCTAATCATTGCAGGTAAGTTATGGACATTAGGACATCTTAATGTATACCCCCAAAGCAAGATGGGTACCGGAATGGCCCCATCTCATGCGCGGTCAGCCATAACTCGAAGTGTCGGCTTTAATACTGCAAACATGGTACATCAATTAGCCTCACACGAAAACACGACAATTAAGCGCTGCGCTGGTGTTACTGTAATCTCGTCCGATTCCGGGCCTTACCATCTCCGCTTCCATCATCCATCGCCAAGCCCATCTCTCTTTAAGACCGAGAAGCTCTCTTTTTTTTAACTTCCCAATATTTTCAGCCACAATTTAATATCTCATTTTGATGTTGCCAAATTCATACATTGGCGATTAGTACACCCAACCTTACCCCTTATATCACTCAACCCAGTGTGGTAATATTCACTGGGTTCTCGTCAAATTGGTTCTTTATTGATTGGCCCGTGCGCATGCGCACTGTCAATGGTGTTTGGGGAGTATATACAGACTGAGTATTTTAGACGTGACAGAGTAGACACCCCACTGGCGCTTCATATTAGCGCAGCTAGCCCAATAAAACCACAGCGCGCATCGCACACACCTAATTCCCCCGCCCCTCCTTTCTCTTGAATATTTGAACAAGCAACATGGCCCAGAAATGACATTCATTATTGCTGGCTGTCAAGCCCCAGGGGACATCAGATATTGAATAAAATATGAGAATAAATTCAATTATTCTAATGTATTGGAATGTCTCAAAACTATTCAGTACCTCACGACGTACAAAGATAAGTTTTCCAAAATATAAACATTCATTATTGTGACTATTTGGAATAAACAATTTAGAAAAGCATTGTGCCATGCAATATCATCATGCCTATTCTGATAATGATTTGATTTTCGAAAAGGTGTTGTGTGGATGTTTTAAATAAATATTTTGAACATGAATTTAAAACAAAATAATGTATCAATCAAAGAAAAGTATATTAAGTTAAAATATGAGTAAATACTTTTGAAAAAAAATATTGTTACATATTTGAAAATAAAATATTGCTCACAAAACGCGGCTCATTTAGAAATGAAAAACAAAAAGAACCGGTATGGGAATTGTGTAATTTCTAAGACTTCGGTGATAACCGGTTTCTCTCATTGACGATCAATGTGCCATAATAAAGGTAAATACTTTACGCTTATTTCAAGCGAATGCTCATAAAATGTAAACTGGAATATCATGATTTGTTACTGTATCCAGGTAATGCGACAGAAAGGGTAATTAATTTGATCTGAAGTGGGATGGCGCTTTTTTTTAAATTGAATACTCGAAATGAATGCGCATGGTAATTTATTTCCAGGGCTTTATTGCTGGCTACCACACTATAACCCCCCCCCTTACACCCTGCACATCAGCACCGCCAGTCAGAGTGGTAGAAAGATTTCGAAACGAGGCGCTGCACACTAAATGAACAGCCATGGAGGAGCTCGAGATACAGAGAGGGCGAAAAAAAAGAGAGGAAAAGTTCTGTTTACTCAAATGCACAATGTCTGTGCAGTCAGTTCATTTGCAATCCTATGCACAGCAAATTTGAAATAAAGGCGAGATGCGAAACGTCAACAATGAATGCGCAGCCAATTGGTTGTTTTACGTGACTGCTGCCCCGTGACGTCACAATCGTATACCTGGTCGTTCGCTGGCCCACCTTATCATTGCCTTAATATGCAGCAAAATACACTATAGCTTTTAATTGTATTGATACCTCGAATTGCACGCTTCGCACTGCAGTTTGTGCATTTTGAGCGAGCATCGATCATTTTGATTTTGGTTATCGAGTGCCTGAATGGTAATTGGAAAATATGCTAACTCTCGCTACCAAGCATGCAATTAAAATACTTAATTATTCTGAAATAGACATTATGATATATGTAATTTCTTTATGATTTCAATTGTAAATAGATTACGATAATCTTGGATTCGGTCCATTTATACTGCATTGGATTGGTGGTGAAAGTTAATACTTCGATCATATAACTAAATGGGGGGGGGGGGGTGGGAGGTAGAACAACACTTTTTATCCCTTTTTCCCTCTTATCATGTCATATATCTTGTTAATATTTCATTTTGTAATTGCTGAAACGCATTAGTATTAAGTTTTAGTATTTTTGAAGTTTGATATTGAATTTGTATAATTATATTTGTAATGGATTTATTGTATAATTTATAATTATGTTTCAAATAGTTTGTACAAAATTGCTTATAGAATGTGTTTGGGTATTTTGATTTGAGAGAGTACAATAAAACATCCTTAAAAAAGATAAAAACGCTCAATTTGTTTTTAACTTGATTAGAAAAGAATACAAAGCACATACCTAATCCATCACAGTAAATTAAACCTTGTCTTATCTCCGTATATAAATTGATTGATTTCTATTCTAAAGCGATTACAAAATATAATTTTGTTGCTTCCAATGAAGAAAATTCTGTCAATTTTCGTTTGAAATAGTGACCAATTTCTTAATCGAGTATGACAATAAAGATATCAAATCACTGGCCGATAACACCATGCGGTGGTGACGATTATGGAAGACTTCTGAACACACCATTCACCAACCATGGCCAAATACAACATCTGCAAATCCAATTGTCGCCGGGAACCTTCCGCTTTTTCCACCCAACTTACCATTTTTCTTAAATTTTTCACTCGACTTCCTGTAAGCTGATGAGAGGGAAAGCTTATAACAAAACAGGTATACTGTAAAACATGAAGTGCTAATTTAGCCCTTACAGTGCTTGTATAGTGACTGCACATACGAGGGCTGCTGAAAATCAGCTCTCGTAGTGCAGTCACTATAAAAGCACTGAAAGTGCTAAATTAGCACTTCATTTTTACAGTGTATTCCTATTTATAAGAACGGAAAGCGGAACAATCAAGCGTAATGCCGAATGGATAAAATACATGTTCATGTATAGATCCATGGCGTAATGAAATAGATTATGATAATAGTAAATACCATTTACAAAGCGCTGATTATCTAGTTGCGTGTTCAACGGTGCACGGAAAAGGGTCTAGTATCAAAAGAGAAAATGAGGGAGATAGACAAAGACTGGCAGAAAGAGAGGAGGGAGATAGAAAGAGAGAGAGAGAGAGAGAGAGGGGGGGGGGATACAAATATCGAAAACCCTCTTCTTCTTTTTAGATGACTGTCATATCTGTAGATGTATGTATCGTCATTTGTAGGCGTGGTGTCGTAGGTACTTGTGGTTGTTTTTGGTTCTAAATTGGTAGACGTTGTAGCAGAGAATGGTGTTGATCTTAATGTTATAGTAGTGGTACTCCAAATTACGGTCGGACGATATGAAACATTTTCATTGAAAGTGTGCGACACCTGAATCTCCGAAAGTGACAATGTAAAGAGACTATATGATTTATACTTTATTCTAGTTCACTTTTGATGTTTTTATTTTATTTGGGTTATTTTTTTTTGTTACTGGATTATTTC
This sequence comes from Lytechinus variegatus, assembly GCF_018143015.1. Lineage (NCBI taxonomy): Eukaryota > Metazoa > Echinodermata > Echinoidea > Temnopleuroida > Toxopneustidae > Lytechinus > Lytechinus variegatus. Next base: position 15,787,730 of record NC_054754.1, on the reverse strand, counting down.
CGAATATTCTGTTCTTTTTATTAAGAAGAACTGTCTTGATTTTCTTCTAATTAGAACACAAATATCAAGAGTACTTGTTGTTATGAAATCCCCTAGTTGCCGTACTGCTTCTCTTCTCTCAGGCAATTTGAACATTACAACATGCCTTTAGAGTTATGAGTTCGATATTTAAACAAATATTGGTCGGAACATGAGAGACAGGATGGTTGAAAAACCCCATGTTATCACGGACCAATTATTTACGAATACATTTCCCCTGCTCGGGAGAGAGCGGTGAAATTGAATTCCATTATAAAAGAACGTACGTGAATGTTTGTTAATTAATACTGCCATAATCCCACTCCGGGTTCGTGCCGTATCCGGATTCGATGCAATTTGCTGTTCAATAAAACTGCTGAGCCTTAATAATTGTAAGACACCCCTCCCGCCCCCACCCTCTCGCCAACATGCTCTCATTGAGCACCCCACCCCACTTTACATTATACCCTTTACCATGTAACACTAGTGTATGGAATCTGGATTAATATGTGTTTACGCACCCTACCGATACAACGTAAGCCCGCACACCTTTTCCGCCAATCCTTTATAATACATGTAATATGTATTGATATTCCCGCCAAAGTTAGAAACATGAAATTCCCATTTTCCGAATACCGATAGATTATTAATCCGCAATTTTCCAGCAGAATGTATAATTTAATGGCTGTCTTTGAAGTAATGCGAAAGTGGTGGTATATTCATCGTGAATATGACAATACATCAAAAACATTCTTTTATAAGACATGGGATGCGATTCAGTAAATATGGGAAGTGAGCGTTTTTAAAGAGAAAATAAAATATATATACTACGTATTAAAAGGTGGGTGACCTAATGGTATCGGGTTACAAACAATATTCTTATTTCTACTCGTTGCTGGCGTTATCCGTGGGCAATACAACAAGTAATATGAATAGTTGGACATTTAAACAGTCTACTAGAACAAAATGTGTAAAAAAAAAAACATTGAACTAATCTATTGAATTCTGAATTCAGGCGATGTGTTGATGGTTGGACGGGCCAAAACAATTATTATTTCGAAGGAATGATACAAAACTATCAAAATAACATTTAGATAACGTTTGAACTGTAGAAATACTGAATGATATGCAGACCATGTGCTTATAAAGTAAACATTGGACTCCAATGGTACTCCCTCTTATCTGTATTTACCCCCTTACCAAGAACGACGTGATTGCATAAGTACTTCATTTATATGTCTGAAGTGGCTATATTCGTCATGACGTCTCCTCTAATTAAATGTTGGGAGAAATGTGGAATTCCCTCTTTGAAAAATGATTGTCTTTTACCGTTATCGCACATCTTCATTCCTTTATTGTATTCCCTCTCCCTCTCTATCACACACACCCACACACGCACACACACACACTCACACACACACACACATGTTACCTCCCCTCCCTTTGTTCTCTTTCCCCCTTCCTCTTTCCCTCTCCGTGTCTCCATTTAAGATCACAGGATTCCATCCCTCCCCTCTCTTTCATCTCAATATTTTCCATCTATCATTATTGAAACCTGCTATTTTCATATCTAACTTAGACAGCAATTCACAGAGCAATAGCGAAACCTATACTTTTAACGACTTTCCTTTTATTTATACTTTACATAAAACGCTATTCAAAATGTTATACAACGCTATTTACTTTATGAACCATAATAGGAGTTGTTCAAATGGTTTAAACAGGTTTTTTTTTTAATCTTGAACGACAGAGTTTAATTCTTTGGTTTAATGCTCAATAAAATACTCATGGTTGTGCGATCTGCTAAACAAGTACTGTAATTTCCACAGAGTAAGATTGTTGTATAAAATTTTAAACAAAGTTTTTATTGTGTAAGCTGTACGTATATATACATCCTCTCCAATACTTTTTTTTTTAAACAAAAACAAGTGCACACCTAGTTACCAATAATGCATATAGCATTTCCATTTATTTGAAAGCAGGATAAAAGAGCATTGTAGATTAAACGCCTTGCTCACGGGCATAGGTGCCGCGGCCGGGGATCGAACTCCGGACTTTCCATGTATAGCCAGGCGCCTTAGACCACTCGGCCACGGCAACTCCACCACACACTCGCACCCACCCACGCACACACCCTCACCCATATCTACCTACCCATTAGTCTTGATATCTATCTACATTATGTGGCCACTCCTTACCTACTCATTTATTCTCCTCTCTCTCTCTCTCTCTCGCGCGCTCTCTCTGTTCACCTCAAGCAATTTCTTGTAGTACCCTCCATCTCTGAATATAAATCTTCATAAGTTACCTTTCATTGATATGAATATATGATCCCACTCAAACTGTTCAGTGCCCGTGTCACTTTAGTTTACTGGATAATCCATTTATGCCGTAAATTCCAGTTCTCAATCTTCGATCACCCTACAAATTCATGGATGCATGGGAACGTTGCCGCAATGATAAAAAATCAAATTGAAAACCGCCAATATCATTCATGCAACCCCCTTCTCCCCCACCCCTTGACCTGAAAATGTAAATTCCATATAATTTCACATTGGGTGTCCACGAATATTCATAGGTTTGCAAATCATCTCGATAATCTTCGCCTGAAATCATACACTTTCAAAATCACGTGATCGATTCGATTCCACAATCCGACGTCATAAAATGAGATTTAGTAGACAGCCTTTCAGGTCAAATCGGTGAGGGAAACCGACAAGCAATGCAAAAAAAAATTGCTTTGTTTTTTTGTATTTATTTGTTTATTTACTTATTCATTGATATAGTATATACAGTACATCCACTTAAACGAAACCAGTCTAGACTATTGTGTTATTTTCCATTCATTGGTTTATTTGGAGTCGGTTTCGGTTGCGTGACTTTTGAATTATAACTTGAGCCGAAGATAGACTTGGTCTTCTTAATGTCATTAATAGTTCTAAAAATTATTACTCTTAAGAAGTGTGGTTGTATTAAACAAAAATATATAATTAAAATGTCAACCACACAAATACATTTATATCACAGCTTGATATCAAGGTTCAAGTCTGTGTATTTGATGTAGTACCGTAGTACTTTTACAGTGTATTCGTGGATGCAAGCTTGCCATAAATACCACGGGCCTACGGAGATGGACTAATCTTAAAAAGAAAGATGACGCACTGCCCTCCGAGACCCGTCTTAAAATTATTCAGAATTTGATCTCGCCGCCTTAGAGGTTGAAGCTAAACTGAAGCCCACTCATTAGCCTGGAAAACGCCACTTTAGATTTTTAATTGCCAAACTATATACACCGCCAGACCGAAGCCCTGGTGTCCAAGAACTGGATAATTTGACACCTGCAATGTAGACGGATGGCGGAGTCACCCTTGAACTAAGTCATAAGACCGGGGAAGCTCCTGTTCGTAGTATAAGCTCGGAGTTTATATCAATTGTGCTAAGACCTATAGCTAGCTCGCGTCAGGATTGATCAAGACAACCGAAGAAGACGATGGATATTGAAAGATGTAATCCGGAGGGTTCAGGCATGATACATGCTTGCATTCTAAATATTGTTGCCCGGGTTACGATCTACGTTCCCCCTTCTCTTTCTCATCTCAGTCTACATCTTCCAACCAGGATGCCCATGATCAACAGCTGCCCCTGTCAAAATTGCCAAATGTTGACGTGATCCATTTTTCGGCTGTAGGTTTTGGCGACAAATTCGTAGATTTTATGAATTTCGAACCGGGGAGGATAAAAAAAAATCCCGTTTTCCTGACCTGTTAAGATGAAAACATGAAAAGCAGCTTATTTGAAAAGCAAGATTGGTATTCCTTTAGTTTCATATTCTTAAAAAATACAATTTTGTTTAATTATTTCCTATATTCTCTTTAAACCTTTTTATTTTGCTCCTTTCTGTTCGTCCCCTACCTCACCCTCCAACCTACCATATTCACGTATTTCACCCCCTTTCTATTTAAATCCAACTAGGTTCTCAAAATCGTCTATTCAGGCAAGGTGCAAACTTGGTTTTCTGACACACCTTTCATTTTCATTTAGTATCCCAATAATATGTTAGCATGGCTAGTAAAGTATCTACGAAATGTCTCACTCCGGTCTCAACAGAATATTATGAGTTCTCTTCTCTTTGTAATTATAATGTAATTTAATATGTTAGGTATTAAACATCCTAGCCCAGCACATCACCACACTCTTACACCAATATCCATGTTTCATAACATCAACCTAGCTTCTTCCTGTGGTCCGTAAAACACTCTGGAATTCTCATTCTCAAACAATCGCCCCGAAATTCCCATCTTCATATCCCGAAATAGCCGAAAAATGGAGGATACGTTCAATAAGGAGTCCTCTAGGCATTACACAGGTACAATAGGATTCCGTGATTTGGAATGGAGATGGGCAATTTTCTGCTAAAGTTGAAGTAGCATCTCTGGGGCAGTCTGAAGCGATACCTTTTATTTGGAACCTGACGCAACCGTCATTTGTTTACATCTTTCGAAATTCTAACAGGAAAAAAAAGTTGTGCTGTATTTGTAATTGGCTAGAGATGGGAGAAATATTCTGTAACCATCTTGGGGGCTGAAATCAAATAATTAATATCAAGTTATAGTGTGTAGTAGCATCTCCCTTATGTCATTAGGTACATATATGGCATATTGCCTATTTACATAGTTCTATGATAATGACATCCCCAATTCTATTTCAGACTTCCAAACAAGAACCAGTATCACGTTTTATTTGACTTCAAATGGAATTGCAATGGACACTTATGAATATTATTAGGTATTACATGTTAGTGGTATTTATTATAATTTTTTATATTTGTTTAATAAATTATCATTTGATCGATTGCCTTTTAACGATTGATATTTCACAGGTATAGGCATTACAAGCCTTTTTATGGCTTCTTTGTGATGCCCAATCTCCATTAATTATTTTGTTCATCTTTATTTTTATTCTATATTTTTATAAATACGTGCCAATCATTACTTTATCATCACCACTATTTGTTTCAGTTATGTTCTGTTGATAACCTTTTGTTTTGTTTTATGTTGTTTATATTTTGTTTGTGCATATATAATGTTGTTCTCATTTTGTTCTTTTTAATGAATTTGGAAATAAATACTGAATTGCATTGAATTGAATTAGGTGATTAACATGTCCATGATTTCCAATAAAATTGGAAACAACTAGCTGTTAAATCGACGATATCCTGACGCAAAATATACTTTAAAGCACAAGCTTATTTTTAAGTGCACTTTAAAAAATATTGCTTAAATTATTATTATTTTTGAAATAGCCCTTAAATTATTTCAAGCAATATTTCAGAAAATAATAAATAGAAAAAATGAATATATTCATGGAATGGCTTCTATTTGCGCTAGGCCAATGTGTACCTTGCCACGTAGACACACTTTAGATTGGATTTATAAAGACTGAAGTTCAAGCATCCTTATACTGTTTGGATTCAACCAATCATGGAAATGGATTTTAAGAATGTACTGAAGTTTGGAAGATGGAGGGATCATAATTCCTGAGTCATCATATATAAGGGACATATTATATCAGAAGAATACCGCTTTCAAGGTTTAATGTGCTCTTGAAAACTTTCACTGCTGACGTAGTCCGATTTATTTTCCTCTCACGCAGAACAAAGGTTAATGGTCTGACCGACTTCAAAATTAGCTAAACATTTTTGATAAAGGTCTTCAGAATGGACTTGTTGGGGCAATATGATATTCTTAGCTAACCAATTATCAGTGGGAGAAATCATTGTATTTTACCCATTTAATGCAATCACATTGTGATATACTGTAGCCAGGGGCGGACCCAGGAGTTTTCAAAAGTGGGTTGCACTTTTTTCCAAAGAAAAAAATTGACAAGCAAAAAAAAAAGTCTTCACTCTCAAAATGGGAGAGCACACTTCTGTTTTAAGGCATTTTACGTTACAAATTTAATTTTTCTTCTCAAAAGGGGGCACGGGCCGGCTGTGCCCCCCCCCGATCCACCAGTGACTGTAGCAACATGGTCACAACACTGTGTTCTTACTATGACGATTATGTGGATCTGGGCCATTTTCACAGTTTGATAACTAAGAATAAGTATTTCCACCTGTTCACACCATTGAAGACAGTATCACACTTAGTTTACACTGATGAGCACTGTTAAAGCTAGGGCATTATTAACAGCAGGGCACGATGGGAGAACAGTTTTCAGAACTGATCTGGCTTCAATAATAGGTATATCAATAATAGACCTATTTTTATTTCTTCTATCAGAGCGGTTTATAAATATCACTCCAGCTCGTTTTTTGTGCTTCTTGTCATCCATCCATTTACAATTTTGTTTATTTTTCACTTAAAATCATTCCATTTGGTAGTTCTAACTCGTTGGTCTCACATCAGCTGGAGGACGAAATCTGATAAAAAGAATAAATTTAGAAGGAAGTGACAGTCAAAGTCATCATGGTTATGAAACGAAAGTTTTGAATAGTACAGATTATTAACGCGATATAGGACAAGATTCCACGTGTTTGACTGGCATACTCAATTTTCGCTAGAAACATGTGTCAGTGCGTGGGGGTGGGGGTGTTGAGTAAGATTTGGGGAGGAGGGGGGGCTACAGTGTTTGCGCCTGGAGCTAACCAGAGCCGTCACCGCATCAGCAGTGCGCGCTAAGAAAGGTTTCAATAAAACAATCAACTAGGGAGTTATTGCCTCAGGAGATCCCAAATTGACAACCGATAGTGAAATGTATGCCCCGGTACATACCACCATTTGATATGTACTGCAGTATACGCAGTATTGTAGCTTTTGGAGTAATCAGGGCATAAAGGTACACGAATACCTTTTGAAAACGATGCTGTAAATAATAACCTTTTTTATATCTATTTTTCTGCCTACGAATCAAATTTGACCTACTGATGCACAAGAAGGTGTTTGCGGTGTATGTGAATTAGGGCATTCAAAATAGCATATTAATTATAAAAAAGTTAATCCTTGTTAACGAAACCGCATGCATACTGTACACATGCAATGGGGACTAGAGTATAGGTCTGTGATGGTAGATCATAATCTTCAATATTCTTATTAAATACTTTGTTTTGGGACTTCTCAGTCTTAACATAAGAAACCTAAAACTAGTGTTTGAAGAATTATGTATATTCTCCTTACAACAGTGGCGTAACTACGGGGGGGCATGGGGGGCACGTGCCCCCCCCAATCGGCTGGCCAAAAAAAAAGGGGAAAAAAATGAAAAAGAGAAAAAGAGAGAAAGTGAAAGAAACATAGTGGGAAGGAAGAAATTATTGTTAATTATGTTATATTACATAAAAATAAAAAAATATATATAACTTTATGAAACATAATTTGCTCAGGGCCTTGTCTTTATTGTTCCTGATACTCGCATTGTCTGTTTAACGAGATATATAATCCTGTTGTACTATTAAAAACCTCCCGTTTTCAAGTCAATATACACCAAATATATCTCCTCGCACTTCGAATTATTATTGTTTTATGTAGTGACATATCATTTTAAGGTCTTAATATAAAACATTTCCCGTCCGTGCTTACGTTCGAATTAGTGGATTAGTGAGATAATATGTCTGCTCTTCATGATTTTTTAAAATCTAAATATCAAAGATTTCAGCTTGCAGTCGCATTATTTGGTTAGTGGTCTACGTGAATTCCTAACAAACAAGCCTTAGAATGCCCCTCTTCAGGTGTGAATTTCCAAATTTTTTAGCTCGCGCTCGCAATATTTGACTAGTGAGATGCGTATGATAATCATGACTACAATGACTACAAAAAAGTATGTCTTTAGGTGTAATTCTAACAAAATCAGCATGCGCCTGGCACTCGCATTAGATATTTATGGTGAGATATGTGTACTCTTAATGGATTCTTTTAATAATAGTCCTTAAAATATCCATGTTTGGGGTCAATATATACAAAAATTTCAGCTCGCGCTTCGCGCTCGCTTCATTTGGTTAATGAAATACGTAGGGTCGTCGTGAATTCCTACAAAAAAGCCTTAAAATGTCCCTCTTCAGGTCTGAATTTCTTAAATTTTTAGCTCGCGCTTCGCGCTCGCAATATTTAATTAGTGAGATGCGCATTCTAATCATGATTACAATGACAATTGCTTGATGTGTTTGGATGCATATAATTCTAACAGAATCAGCAAGCACTTGGCACTCGCATTAGAATACTATGGTGAGATATGTATACTCTTAATAGATTCCTAAAATATAGTCCTTAAAAATAATGTCTGATTGGGATCAATATATACAGAAATTTCAGCTCGCGCTTCGCGCTCGCATTGTTTGTTTAGCGAACAGGTACATATCATGATTACAAAAATTTGCTTATAATTTCCCCTTTTAGGTCTGAATATAAAAATTTACAGCTCGCGCTTCGCGCTCGCATTATGTGATCAGTGACATACACATCCGTTTAATGACACTGTCCTTAAAATATCTCTATTAGGTCAGCATAATTAGCAACTGAGCGCGCTTCGCGCGCTCACTTGGTGACTCAAAACTTTTGCTGGTGCCCCCCAATGCCGTGACCCACGGTACGCCACTGCCTTACAATAAACTCGATCATTTTTTTTTCTTTTTAGAAATCAATCTTATTTGCATTCATTTTCGAAATAACTTTTTGAGAACAAGCTTTTGTAGAAATTACCTAAAAAGCTCACATGCTCCCCCCCCCATGTTATCCTATTTGACACGTTTAGATTAGATGTGTGTAAATCTATCTTTCCGCCGAGTTTCAAACGAAATTAAGGCATATTTTAGAGGTTACCAGATCAGGCCGGCTGAAAAGAGCACAGTGCCATATATCATTTTTCTACACTTTGTTCACCTAGATGAGCATGTGAAGAGGTGATTTACGCTGTTAGAATACTCAACATTAATAGCGTGGAGAAATTTTTTACACTGTGAACACCATCGTTAGTTTTTACGGTGTGTTCACATTGTAGGTTTTGCATAAGTGTGATTCACACTCTTAAGATGCTAAAATTAAACAGCATTAAGATAGTTTTACACTGTGTTCCACACTGTGAACACGCTGTAGGACACACTGCGTTTAGTTTCTAGCGGATAGATTATTATCTTTCTTGATAAGTGGATAGGATGTAAAATCAAAGGTCAAGTCAAGTATGAAATAAATTGAATATTTAATTGTATTTTGAATTAATCAAAATTACATAAATTTAGATAAGATTACGCTAAAAGATTGAGTAAAAATTAACACAGTATTGGGTAGAAAGGGAACATGCATGTTTACTGGGTTACTTTTTCCCCGTACTGAGCAAAATGCATGTTTTAAGGATGAATTTCAACACAACATTGTGTAAAATTGATAAGTTATTCGGTATAATTTTACCAGGGCAAACATGCATGTTCCCATTTTACCCAATATTGGGTAATCTTTTTAAAGAGTATGTTGAACCGTCAGTGTCAGTTTCTACTATGAATGATCTGGCTATACATGTGTTCAGCACTACATTCAGTCTGGATGAAAAAAATGAAATCGAAACAAAAGTTGCATAATAAACGTCAGTGGAAATGTTCCTCGAAATAAAATGTGCCACATGCAATAACATACCATATCATTTCGCATTGTAAATATTTCTATTTCAGTACATGAATGTCTAGACCATTCGTCTCCGTATGATTTTCATGACATAATGAAAGCGGAGAAAACATAATGAGAAAGTCAAAGAGGTATAAAGAGAAAGAGAAGATAACCGGGAAAAAGAATATTAATGATTAGTACAATGTCCATACCTAATTGCCCGTCTGGTCTTTCTCATAATAACGTCGACTGAAGAGCTAAAATACCTTTGATCAGTTAATGGTTATTAATTAATGAAATATTCTATCAATCATATAAATGAGACACCTTTTTTTATGAATGGAAAAACATAAACCTTGAAATATCTCGAGATCTGCTCTTGACAAATCCTTCAAAGCAATTTTTTTAATTCTAAAAAAATATTTACACTCTAAAACACTACAGGGCGGAAAGGATTGAAGAAAGTACTAATGGCGGAAAGGTGACAACCTTTTTTTATTTTTTTACTTCTTTAACATCATTTTTATCCTCGCGCTGAATTTTTCAACTTTTTATCTAAGAAATGCATGATTCAAGATTTTTCTCCCCGTCAAAATGAACACCTTTTTTTTGCAAGTCTACTTCGACATTTTCCAAGGAGTGAACATTTCCGGATCCATTCCATGAAGGTTCTTGTGAACGTCATTCAAAATTCGCTCTGCCTCTATTGGCATGGGCTTCACTTAATTTTCCTAACCAATCTTGTTTCTTATGGCTCTTGACAAAATGATATTGCACTTCTTGTGGCGTGGCACCGTCGTCCGTACAAGCTAGGCCGCAGCGCTCCGTCGTTTTCCCCCATCAAAGCGTATATCACGGCAGCCACGCTTAATATCAACGCGTCTATATGACGCAATTACAGGCTGACAAGGGGGTATTATTTTGCTACCACGGGAGGGGTTGGGTGAACTTCTTAAGGTCAGAGAAGAGTCTAGAGATATATAAAACGTGGTTGCTATAATACAGTGTAAATATTGCTTGATCCGATATTCACCATATCGGACATAATATTTTGAATTGGTCTTGTTGAGGATTTCTTTGATACGGGCGTTGATCCACGTTTGCCGTTCTCTACTCAGGAGATAAGTTCAATCTCGAATGCAGGGCCAACGTTACGGCTAATGTATCTTTTTAATATTTTCAAGTACCTCTTAACCATTTATTGGGTTCTTGATAACAGCTAATCATTCAAGTTGAACTTGGGTTTAATAACAAGTGTATATTAACCTTCAATCTTAATGTTTCCAGCTAGAGTGGATACATTCCTCGAATATGGCAGAGAAGAAACAAACAACTTTAGTAAGTGTTCCATGAATGTCCTCGCCTGATGTTTTTAATGTTTACCCATTTCTACTCGGTTTTACCAAATGGTTTGGGAAATCATAAACATTTTTTTGATCAATTTTTGTTTGGCCTGAGATCCCCACCACGCACACACACCCACCCACTCACGCACCCTCACACCCTCATAAACGCAATGCTACAAGAAAAAAAAATCTGGTCCGAATCCCAACAAAATAGACTTCCTTGTATAGATTTAAAAAAATCAACAACTTGACCAAAATCTTATTTGTTTAATCTTCTATGTCCAGATCATGGTTGTTATGGGATACTTATTTCATATTTAGCAACTTGAGTAATGGCCAACGCTTTTTGTGGGATATACCGAAATACTGCTAAATTCATAGCAAAGCATTAATCATTTCAGTTAGTATTTTTTTTAAAAGAATTGGTAATTTCCGATACAAAACTTTAACATTTTCGCAGTATATAGAAAGTAGTGTCGGTAGGCGTTTGGGTATGCATACTCAGAAGGTTTGACCTGATAGCATAGTCAAAATACCCGCTGTTCACCGATATTAACATCTCTTGCTCTGATACCGATGGGCAAGGTAAATGAGCAGCTCATAAGACTTGGAACATAAAAAAGAGTGATATCGACGTTCTAATATTATCCGTTTGGGGCCAGAATGGCGCCAACTCATATATTGGCACGCGTAACCAACGCCCTTCTACCCCCAACGTGACATGTAATACCAGATAAGACTAGCCAAGCATACACGATGGGCATTACTGGTGATCGCCGACCCGCGTTGGAAAATTAGGGACCATCTTGCTATGCCCCCACGAACAGTGTAAATGGGATGCCATTATTATCAAAAATACTCCGCGGCCCTTTATCGATTAGGAGTATGAGAAGGAAAAGATGTACATGTGGAAAGAGGCGAAGTTCAATATCAATTGGTGTTAGCGATGCACCACTGAACTTTTATTAACATAGATGTCACGCATTACAGGCCGAGCAATGCATTTATCATATGTAGTGATGTCTTTTTTTTAGTGGGGTTATAGGTCTCTTGCATAGTTGCATTTTCTTGGACTATTTTATTTTCTTAAAAATCATAATAAGGCCTTAGGTTGATTCTTTCCTGTATATAGGAGCAAACATTATTTCCGTGTTTTTTTTGTAACATTCTTCTCAAATTGTCGACTGTGAGCTTCTTGTATACAGAAATACACTCTAAAAGCAAATCAGTCAGAAATGACTGGTTAATATGGTCAGCTGGGGGCAACTGTTATTCTAGTCATATTTGACTATTTTCTAGTCATATTTTAATAGAACAGCGTTATTTCTGACTAGAATATATGTCAGAAATGTGAATATCAGTAATTGCCATATCAGTTGCTCCCAGCTGACTACTGGTCTAGTCAATTTGACTGATTTGTTTTAAGAGTGTAGGTAAAGTAAGAGACAGAGAGAGAAGAGGGGAGTTGAACGATTTTTATATTTTTTTCCCAAATCCTGTATAAAGAAATATGGTACCTGTATATTAGATTATATGGCAAACCATATGTATATTGTTTACATACCATTCATATCATCATGAAATGCTTCACTATACCATGTATATCGCCTTACATCAGAAATTTGTGCATGCATATTGTTACTGTTTGATATTTGTAGACAAACCACGATAGCTTGTGGTTCTTTCATAAAGCTGTTCGTAATTTAAGAGCGACTTTAAGAACGACTGTTGATCCTTTCTTGTTGTAAATGGTAAAAGGTTCACCAGTCGTTCTTGTGTTTTAATAGTGAAATGTAACATTTTTGAAGTCTTGTTAAGTGGATATTCTTATACATCTTTATCGTTTCCCAGACAGTGTTTTTAAAAGTGTTGTGCTTACTAGACAAGATAACAGATAATCTCCACCTGTAGATTAGCTATTTAAGGTCTTATATTAAAAAAAAACGAAAATCATTGATGGCGTTAGAAAAAGTTCACCCCTACAAACAAGGATCTCTCGACTTTAAATCGTAAGCCCCTTGTTTGACTAGCAAAATTACCATTGACTCTTCGAAGCGGTCGTCTTATGCTGTTAGTGTGTATCACATGTTAAAACTTCTAGCTCAAATCAAGACTTTAAAATGTTATAATATTTTTGTACGTTGCAAATTAAAAAAAATCTGCTAATGAGTCTCATCGAAACTTCTGTGACGGACTTAAGAGAGCCAAATGTCATTGAAAATACTTGTATGCGCATGATAATGAATAGTTGTGCTGCAAACGCGCGTAACAACATTCAATATCGCCGCAAATTAAAAGCCTGCTCATTTTACAGATGAGTAACGTCATAATAGGGTACATGTAATACGTTAACCACTTCATCTTTTAACACTTTAAAAAAATTATTCAATATTATTGTTCTTACTCATATCATCAAAATCGAAGTGATGCATATTACCTCTTTTTATACGGCAAATTAAAAAGAAATCTTAAAAATATGATGTGAATCTGTAAAAAATATTGTTCAATGTGCACGATCATTTTATTTCTTGCAATTATTAGAGGTCACACATTGTTTTTGGTAAAATTAATCTACTTATTTACAAATACAATATATACAAAAGGCATTAATGAACACCATCTACTGAGTGATACAAAAACGTCTTCGGTACACGTATCTGATCACCCTCTAACATTTTCTAGCCACAAAATTAGTTAAAAAAAAAGGTCCACCAACAATGGGTTTAAAAATCCCAATTCATTTTGCATGCAATTTTTTAAAGCAACAATCGTATGTTCATAACCAATTCATAGTTTGATTAAAAAATGTCTGAGAGTGCATGTGACACTGGCGTCTGTGGAAATGTGACATTAACATAAATGTATTCTTCTACAAAATTATGTTCTCAGACAGGTAAAACTGAATAGAATAATGCAAAGATAAAGATAGCTATAATTTCATCAAATAGGATTTAAAGCCTTTTGAAATGAATTCTTCACCCCACTATCGAAGCATTGTAATCACCAAATATACCAGAGAGAGTCCATTGTCCGCAAGCCCGTGGATGATATATAATAATGCAAATCAAATATTATAAAAGAACCCCTCTCGCTGATCAAATAGGTTTGCTGCATGTATTTGCAAAGGAGATGCGATTGGGGAAAAACATAACATTTTGTTTCATGGCATGCTTTTAGAAGAGATATTTAGGAGAAACAGTGTCCAAAAAGACATTTATTTACTGCCATTTTTTTGTATTTTCCCTTTATTTACAAAATATTTTTTTATTGAATTATATATATTGTGTTTATAATCATTAAAAAAATTTTTTGTTCCAAAATCTTTATAAAGAATATCTTTATTATGTTTGCATTTTGCTTTGAAAAATCAGTTGAATTTCATTATCATTTTATGTTTTGAGGAGTGACAATAACATAATGTTCATGATTCATATAATTAAGAAATATGTATTCTTTATTAAAATGATTAAGTTTGATTCTTGTTTTGAAAGGGGGTATATGTATAAATGTATGAAAATAAATGAACGAAGATCACATTGGCATGGTATTCTTTAATATGCTTGAACGCAGCCTTAAAATGTCAAAACATTCCGCATGTCCGTAAAAATGAAAACGGTATGCTATAAAGTTGAAAAGGATGACGGTTTAGTGGATATAAATGCAATACAAGCGTTGCCAATTGTCTACCAAACGTTATAACATAATTTAATGCTCCCTTTCGACACACTCTAGGCACACTCTAGTTTCAATACCATTTTCTTTTGCATTTTCTATCCCTTTTAAAAGAACTAATGTGTCGTAAAAATATGACAACCAAAAAATTCACCAAAGTAACATACATTGTTTCCAAAAAAGGGGCATTTATACACATATTGAATATTTCGTATTCAGTTATTTCACGAGCTAACTAATACTTTCCATCTTTTCATACAATTCGTTGATCGGCGAAAAAATAATCTAGAAAATTGACCCGGCAAATATCTTTCAGAAATGATATTTTTTCATTAACACATGCTCTAGTGAGTGCTACACGCATGCGTAGATCAATCTCATTACCTCTCTACCACTTTCGCGGGGATGCCTATATGTGGTCTGTGTGTTTTGCGTGGGTGCGGGTGTGTGTTTGAGGGTGTGTGTGTTATATCCTTACGCACCGCATCCTACCTCCCTTTCACGAACGCATCAAGTTGCCAGCCAAAAACGCCAAATCTCATATCATATTCTTCTCCCGTAAGTGACTCCTGACATCCATTTAAAGTTATTGCAAGCAATGTAAATGCGAAACACCACAGTTTGGAATATACAGATTGATTAAACCAGTATGGGCCTTGATCATCCTAAACTTACATCGCCTTTCTATGTGGAATTAAAATGGCACTACAACCACCAGCGAACTAGTTGGTACCTATAACTGAACAATTGGTATCATATTTTTCCCCTTCGCCTTCTGGAAGCCCACCTCCCGTCGCCTTGCCTTTCGAGTATTAATCTTCCCATTGGCGCGATTCGTTTTTCCTCCTCGCAGTTCACTTTCATATCCTTACATGGATCTTATCAAACAGAAAACTCCTGGGCTGATAACCTTATGATACATTTTGGTGACACATTTTATTTGCTTTCTTCAGCTGGTTCTGTCTTTTTTTTTAATCATTTGTGATTGTTAGGTGTCGGTAGCCGGGATGGAGTTGGATATTGGACCGGGGCGGTTTGACTCCATGGAAAAGCTCTTCTTGGCAGCCGCTGAAAAGGGAGACAAGAAGGCGATCTTATATGCTCTGGAAAATGCCCCGGATTTAAACATCAATGCTACCGATAAAGATGGGAGAAGTGCATTAGTTATTGCCATCCAAAATGGGAATTCCGGTAAGTGCCATTCATCTTTCTCTTCCTCAATACGAAATATAAGCACAAGATACAAGCACTGGAATATACTTATAACAAAAGTCTACAATCGAGAGAAATTAGAATAATAAATACGGATTTCTTACTTTTGAAGAAAGTCCTCAAAAGGTCTTTCAGTTTGTTTAGCAACTAATGGTATCATGAATGATTTTACTGCATCACAAACTATTCTTGGATGCATGATTAAGATATAAATATGAAATAAATCACTGACGCAGAAAAGAAAGATGTGGATGCAAGAAAAAGAAATAGTTAGAATGTACTAAAGATCAAAACGTCAGCTTGAGTTCATCTCAAATCATGGTAAAATGACCCAAAAGTGTGGGTGGTTGTATTGAAGATAAGTCATATTAACAGATTGACAAGATTGCGTTATACCCAAGCCTCGGTCAGTCCGGACGTTTACAATTTACTTCAGAAGACCTGTAGAAAAGCATTACAGCTTGGAAATACCACCGTCCTTGGTACTCACATGAATCCAATTTGCCTGGCTATGGTTTGTCTTTATTCGGCGACCTAAGTGGTTGTATTTTGTTTTGATTGCCGTGCAAGCCAGCAAGATCACTCCCAAACAATGATGACATCTCAGATTGAAGACAATGTTCGAAATTACCGAAGCCGGGGAAAAAACAAATGCTTCGGGCCAAGAAACTATTTGTGTTTTGTAAATCATGGAGTCACCAAAATGTCATCTAAACAGCCAACCACGGCAAGCATTGATTTTTTTCTAGGATCATATTGGGAGCATGCAATGTGTACATGTGCAATTATACTGCAAGCGATGCCCGATTTACCAGCCATAAAACTGCATATCACATTTCGATTTTCCATTTTGTAGATGACCGTGTGTGTAGAGGATTGGTGAATATGGGTAAACATGAATGTGTGAAGAAACAAAACGGAGACTAATCAGTCTAAAGTGATACGATGCCATATATACGTACATATATTTAAGGTGAAGGTTTATTAGATAATATTTTGATTAAGGTATTGTTGTTGTCGACTGATCAAGGTTTATTATAACACGCCACAAGTAATTAGTTAATTAGGTTCATTATAACGTCATGAGACGTAATAGCGCGCCATTGTAGCGCAAAAACGAGTTCTCGCGTTCATCGCGCTCAAAGAAAATGCCAACGCATGCTCACAAAATCTATATAAAAAAACACGTTTATATAAATAAATTTCCGCCCAGCAACGTTTTATTGAAAACATTTCTCTCCTTATATTTTAAATGGAAGGGTCTCTCGAACCTTCTTGAGCGGAAATCTTTAATTCGATAAGGGGAGTCTTAAGTTGTCTTTCAGCTTTCTTAATTGTTGCTGCGTTTCAAGCGTGACGTGCAATGAATTGGAACACGTAGCAGATGGATAGTTCTCTATCATAGGTCCTTGCTTCATTGCGCGAATTTATCTTCAAGATCAATGGTCTTAAGATCATGCTCCAAACATTCATGTTCGAATCAATTTCTGCCTTCGGGACTCGTTCAATTTTGCTGAAAGCCTGTTAAAGGACCAGTATACAAAAACCTGTAGAAGCGTAGAGAATTATTGAAAGTTAGACATGTATGGAAAAAATATCTATTGAAACAAAATCCGTTACGACGAAAACGAAACCTTATGCCAAAAACATATGGCATGAAATGGGGAGACGTTTCCTTATTCATAACCATTTCAATGATAATCTTGTCATAAATGATGCGCTTACGTGTCTAAGCTATTATAGATTTTTGTTTTATTATCTCGGCCATCGATGGTATTCAGCATTGAACAATCATTCTTTAAGTATCGATAAATCGATATCGATTAGCTATTCAATATATCATAGAGCTAGAGATTTCTATAAGGGAAATATAAAAAGAGAGATATAAAGCTTTTTTTAATCGAAAGTAGGGTATATAGAAAGAGGGGGAGACAGGGGGGGGGTTAAGAAACAAAAGAGACACACAACACATATATATATATAATCCTTGTTGATTGAATTTTAACCATTCTAATTGCGAAGCTTTCGAAATTATAGAGTACATTTTGCGTCTTTCGCTAGCCATTATTTTTAATGAATATATACCTGACATCTTTACACATCATGCGATAGACAAACATATTTAGATAACATGATGAAGAAATCATCTGCTATATAACTGTGATTTATGAAAATACATCATCTTTTATCTATACTTTTTCTTATTTCGCCGTTGAGCGGGAGAAAATTCCGTTTTTGAGGCGTCCATTCCTTACTGGTCAGCCCTGGTCCTCAAATTGGCAATCCGACATCAGTTGATCATCATATCCATCTCTTTAAGGCTGTGGATGGGAGTGTGGTATTTGGGCATCGATTCCAACCAAGTGTACTTCTTGGTGTGATTGATTTCCTCCATAACCCCCCTGAATATCGGATTTTTCATCTTCTCTCCTGCACTTGACGGCTTAACCGATCCGTCTCCTTCTGTTCACCTCTCCCCGGTTCTCCATCTCACTTTACCACTCTCTCACCCTCTTTCCCATTCATGCTATCATTCTTTGTAGAGCAACATCTTTCTTATATAGAGTTATTTTTTCTTCCTTTCTCGTTTTCTTGCCTCATCTTGCAATCAAACCCTACTCTGAGAGATCATCATTTTTTCAGTTTCCTAATTTTTCTATTTACTCATCCAGCTTCCATCATTCCTATTCTGTCTATTTGTCTGTCTGTTTTTGTTTCTTAACCCACCCCCTGCCTTCCCCTCTCTCTATATCCAACCTTTGATAACAAAAAAAACTGTATAATTATATCTCTATTTTTTATCTTTCCCTTATAGAAATCTCTTCCTCATTTTTCTCTCCCCTCTCTTGCCCCCCTCTGTCTCTCCATCTGTCAATCTGGCTGTCTGTCTGTCTGTCTGGCTGTCTGTCTCTGTCTTTCCGTCTGTCTCTGTCTCTCTGTCTGTTTGTCTCTCTGTCTGTCTGTCTGTCTCTCTCTCTCTCTCAATCCTTATTTTTACTCTCATTGTTTTACTAACCATCTTTATATGTGTCTTTCTTTCTTTCTCTTTCCATTGACAATTACTAATCCTTCTTTTGTCCTCTCTTATTCCTTCATATACCATGACTATCATAGCCTAATCATCTCACCCCTACTACCACTTACCCCTGTGTTTTACCCCTATAAAGTATACGGCAAACTCTAATCCGAGAGCCCTGTTATGATGTGACTCTCTATGTACTGTATCCTCGTTCAGCTCCTTACAATTTCCAGTTAGGCGGATATAAATCCATTTTTTTCGGTCTGGTATGTTTCTTTATCCAAATATGTACAGTACCTTAGCTTTTTGGTTCCCCAACCCCCCCCCCCCCCTCCTGCACCCTTATGTTCACGTCATATTCTGCTCAACTATGTCAATGATAATGAACTCAAAATAATTCCGACAAGATCTACAAAAATTGGTTACATAATTATTTTATAAACATTTTATACCTAATCCACTCAATTCAATAACGAATCCGAATCCCATTGTGCAGTTTATTCTTATTTTGGTACTGTCTAATAGAAATGAAATAATCTAAAGCGGGGCACTTTTGGAATTATCCAACAAATTTGTCTGGATTCAGCCTTTCCCCCACGCCCTGTGGGTGACTGATCCAATCCTCCGTCTTCCGTGTCCCACGGTGAGAATGTTATAGCCTATGGTTCCTTATTGTATTTATATTTCCTTTTCATAGACGTATAAGGTATATAATACCCTGATTATATAATGATAAATGGTAGGATATATCTGTAGCCTTATTCGCTCTTCCGGAAAGGTCTTTTCGCGTACCCAGTAGAAAAAGGGGAAATACATTACCCATCAATATACCCATCTCTTCCTTTATGATATAAAAAAATGACATTTCGCTATTCATGTGATCCGAAGGGACACCTCACATACTCCCTTGTGGGATGGTATAGATGGCTTCTATATATGGGATATACGTGATCCGCATGTCTCTGGCATGTCTGGTGTACCTTCTGCAGCCTTGTTTACTCCTTAAATTTATATCAGACAAGAAAGAACATTGTCTGTAGAGTATTATCATGCCGGAGGAGGCATTAACCTATATCATTTAGGCAGGTCTAACTATCCGCCCATTCTAAACAGATGCCCTTTCAAAATTTTTGATCCCTGTTTTTTTTAACCATAAGCTAGCATACATTTATATCTTGATAAGTCTTCCGAACAAGGCGGAAGACTTATTTTCCTGATTTATTGAAAAGTCGGGCGCGTTCAGATTTTCCCACATGTTTTGAGTTTTATTGACAGTTTTGTTATTATCATTGTCGTCGTCATCTTCTTTCTTCGTCTTCGTCACCATCAAAGGAAGTGGATTCTGTTACTGGTATCGTTTTAAAACGATGTTCTTTCTTTGTTTTGATGGATTTGAGGGATTCTAGAGTTTTGATGAGCTGTATAAGGATCTTTATTTCGTACTTTCGGAAAGTAATACCTACAATTGACCAGTCAAGATAAGGCTTAAAGTACAGAGAACACTGTAGCACACTATAAATAGACAACGTCCCCTTTCTTTTCGTCAAGAGCTCCACGATCATATTCTGTTTCCAGGAGGTAGCAATGTAACGAAGGGTCCTTCTGACGAACGTTTCTAAAGTAACCCGACTTTCCTAATATTGGGAATCTTGGCGTTCATTTCAAGTCATTCACTGTCCTCAATTCCGAATTGAATTCACATTACACACCTTCAGGGGGAGAGAGAGAAAAGGGGAAGAGAAGAAGACCGGTGGCGGCAAGGGGCAAGAGAATGAGATACAAAGTATTCATCGCAATTCCCTGGTGCATTTTCATCTCTATACCTTAGATTATGATTCTATTTACCTCTAGATAGATGGGTACCATTCATCGCGCGATAGTAATTCTATTCATCATCGTATTTACGATGCGCCGGCCTTGCCAGCTTGTTCGCCAACCCGGTATCCGATTCATGAGATAACAAATTAAATAAGAGCTTTCCCTTCATCCAATTCTCTTTGTAAATTTAACATCAAATACGGATTCCGTCTGACCGAACGGGGTAGGAAGGAAGGAGAGTGTATGATTACCATTGATTTATGGAATGTGTTTTAAAAACGGAGAAATTGCATTTACGAATCATGTTCACATCGTTGGCTAGTTTTAAGCTCTGATGTATTCTAGAAGAGAACTAAACACGATTGTTTTACATTATCACCTGTATATCAGTTCTCATTAGTGTCACCTTTTTTCTCAATAACATAATGCGCAAAATGTATAAATAATAATTGAGATTTGTTAATCTGCCATCACGATGAAGTAATATCTTTTGCTTTGAAAACACGCCGACTTAATCCTTGGGGAGGGAAGAGTTTTCGACATTAGGACTGATGGAAATTTATTAACTTCTATCATAATTCCGAAATTGTCCAGTAGGTCATCGATTCATTATGTGTTTTTAAACATTTGAGTTCATCCATATTGTGGCTAACGTATGTAAATATATAAAAATGTATATTGGATTATAATAATAATATGCAACATTTATATAATGCTTAATACAAATGTTTCTAAGCGCTACATATACTATTATCCCGGCTTTAGCATGGCTATCCTGATCGGACACTCGAACATTCAAGTGATTCCTTCCTACCGGGTACCCATTTACTACACCTGGGTGGAGAGTGGCAAATGTAGATAAACGCCTTGCCAAAGGACGCTAGTTCTGCGGTGGGATTTGAACCCCAGACCTTGTGGTTTCCAGTCCAGAGACTTATCCACTGAGCCACAACACCTCTACACAACACCCAACACCTTTATTATGAATAAATACACGATTGTAATACATTGGAAGTGGAAGAGCCTTGGTGTAGTGGTTCTGTCTCTCGCCAATATAATGAATCAGTGATACATTTTCAGTTATCTTAATTAGTCTGTTGGAAATAAACACGAGTTTATGTATAGTAGAATACGATGTCCGTAGTCCGAGTATAAGCACCAACTTCATATCTGAGTTAGATAAACATCAATACATTGATGCAACACTACAGTAATTTAACTCTTTATTCTGACACACTTACGGACCTCAAATCTTTGTCCCTTTATAGTTCTACTTTACAGAATTGATTTAAGTAAAAAAAGACGAACAATGATAACCTTGACCGAATTAGGGTCAGTTTCCAGATTTCGTCTCAGCTTTAAAAACAGGGCACACATTAATCATACTACTCCGACTGGTGACAATTTGCATCCATTAGTGGATATAGATTCAATTTCCGCTTGCGGTTTGCTTTATAGAGTTCTCTTGGGCTCTAAGGCCTATGTAGAAATATCGGGTATGGATAGTAGAATAGAACGCTAGAATGGAACGCAGGAAATTCGAACAGAAAGGATTCAAACAATTTAATCCTTATCAATTTGTTTACACACCTTGGTTTTGATATGGAATCTGTTCAATTTGGTGGTTCCTTTTCACGTTGAAATAATCATGGTTCCTTTGCTTAGTATATCCTTACAAGAAAATGGTCGCGGATTGCTACATTCTAACTTCAAAGGATTTAAGATAAATCCAGATCGACTGTGAATAGTGACCAGTCGAATATTATATTAAGATTTAAACAGTAGTATTTAAACATAAAGCTAATAGTTTTGAATTCAAATAATTCGAGATTCATCAGTTAATCCTAAGGATTAAAAATAAGTCCCAAATTTGGCTGGTCACCGTTCACGGCCTATCTGGATTTATTTGAAATCCTTGGAACTTAGAGTGTACGCAATGAAAGACGCAAGCCCTGTCCACCGTGAAGATGCAGTCTGGCGCTCAAAAATGGGGATTCGGCTATAGAATACATGATGGTGATACCAGTAATTAGTCAAGGAGTTTGTTTATGGGCAATGCGAAAATGCACGCATGGTTAAGATCTCCCTTATAATCACAGGTGTCAAACCGATTTTGCAGCCAAAGTACAAGCAGGTCCAGGGAGAGCGATGGAGAGAGAGAGAGAGGGGGTGAACCATTACAGCATGGCTTACGTTTACCCCCCGACAAGCAACCATGAAATGCCATCCAGGTAATCAGGATTAATTGATCCACAGGAGATTCGAGACGTTCAAACACTAAAACATGTGTCTGCCTTAAGAACTGAGGGAGTCAGGATTTCGTGAGATATTGCCATTGTTCCTTGTAATTCCCACCGATTCCAGCATTGATATGTGGATATCTCGGCCTGCTCGTCTCAACACGTGGGACAATAACAATCATGACCTTTTAATTGTTACATTTGCAATACTTCAAAGCACTGTACTACTGTGCAGACCAAGTGCACTAGCCATTGCTGATTAACCAGTGTATCTTAATTTCCATCTACACTCTAAAAAATGAAGAGCTAATTTAGCTCTTAAAGAGCGTGTATAGTGACTGCACTTCGGAGTGCTGAATTGTCTAGTTCAAATTTGAACGAGAAAAAAAAATCGTCACTCCGAAGTGCAGTCACTATACACGCTCTTTAAGAGCTAAATTAGCTCTTCGTTTTTTAGAGTGTATCCGTATTCTAATAGTTGCAGTAATTTCCCAATCGCCATTATGGTCCAAATGTTTTTCCAGCCCACATTGCTCTGCACGTCACAATAACAGACCTTTAGATCCATAAGTATGTTGTTATCAAAATAAAGCTAAAGGTTTTAGCTTAGTTATGCGTGACAATACTGGCTTGTTGGCGTTTTATGTGGGTTTGTATTCTGTTATACATGTACGCGCCTTGGCGACATGTACTTGGGATCCATTTGGGGATTGGTTTCTTCAGTCAGTTCTGGTAGCTTTCCAATGTCTTGGTATTCTCAAGAACTCTGTCATTGCTCATTCGTAGATGATCGAGGACTGTTCAGACATTTCAAAGGAAAGTTGATTAAAACATTGTCAAAACGTTGAATGTAGACATAATTGTCTATAATTTGACGTCACAGATCGATAAGATTTCTCGGCATACGTAGAATCCCGAAATATACGACTACTTTCCTTTTGTCTTTGATTCTGGTAAATAAAATTTCTCGAAGGCCCGGTATTGATCAACGGGCCCGATTCACCATGAGCCACAGCACGGGTAAAATTGCCATTATGGTAACTACCATGAGAACCTTGATCGTGATCGGTTGCTAAGCCCACAAACATTTTTATTTACCATTTCGACAAAATCACTTTAGCCGTTTGTCTTGATGATGTGGGCCCGTTGCAGGAAAAGATGCAATCAACGCAACTCTAAAAATCATGCACAACTTGATTTTCGACCAATCAGCATCGCGTATTTTTGACTTACGATTTATTTTCGAATTGCATTTAAACGCAACTCTTTCTGCAACTTACGGACCCCAGGTCGGTAGATACTCGCAGTCAATCCCCAATAGACAGATATGAGTTCGTTCTAAAGGATTTTGCACGATTGATCGCAATTATAAAATGCGACTTGTCTCACCTTGATGCTGTCTGATCCGATGATTAAGGTTGATATCTAATCATTATGGTACCAGAAAACTTTCCTTTGTAACATCAACAATGATCATGGTTTCACTTATTTATATTGTCACTGAATCTTGGAGGATCTAAGATTATGACAACTGTCTTAGGATTCGCGCCACAGTTTCGATCTTTGCCGGAATGAGAATAGTGGGAGCCTAGCAGTCGGGACTGTACAGGTATTCCTGTACCCCAGCAAATTATTTATCTAAAAGTATTCGTTTGGTATTAATCTACTCTTGTAGATACTAGCTTTTATCATTTCTTAGATTAAAAAAAAACATAGACCAGGGGTCCGTTGCAGAAAGAGTTCCGTATAAACGCAAGTCCCAAATGCGCGCTGTTGATTGGTTGAAATTCAAGTTACGCGTGATTTTTAGAGTTGCGATTGATTGCAACTCTTTCTGCAATGGGCCCCTGGTGTTGGCATTTTTTCTGTAAGACGTAAACTTCAATTCGTGCAAATGTGCACTGGTTGTGAGCAAGTAATAGTGTCAAATATTGTCTATGACAAACGAAGGATTAAACCAATAAAGAAAACCTTTGAATCAAATTTCCTCAATGTTGTTATGTTAATAAAAAACATTTTGATAATATTTGTAAATGTATAATCACTTTTGTATTATTCATCAGTTTGAACAGTCACTGGCATGGTGGATAAAATAACAGTGTTAACAATACCATCATTATCAGTGGCAACCTTACATGCAATTATTCAATCGAATTCCCTTTCATCACCATTTTCTTGGCAGCGCTCTTTGCGATTATATTTAGAAAGAATCGCCGTCTCAAATTGTCATTTCACCATCGCCAATGAAATATAGGAGGAGGCAAAAGTGTAGCCCGGCGACGTATTTATTTTCATATTGCATGGACGTGGTCGAACGGGGAGAAAGGGCAGATAGGTAGAGGATAGAGGGAGTGGGTGAGAGAGAAAAGAGAGTAAAATAAACCGGGCATTTGGCGTATCTGTCATTGCAATCCTATTATAAGATTGGTATGATCCCGGTACGAATACATAGTATCGCATAGTCTCTTTGAAAACACATACGGCCGTGTTTGGAATTGAGATATCGCTTCTAAGCTCGTTCTCGTTTGTCATCGAATGACTCAAAACAAAATCTCGCGGGTTTTTTACGTTGGATACGTCCACCTCTTCATTCATCCATCTCCTTTCATCCATTCTTCCTCTTTTAAATCATTTTGATCGTTCTTCCCTTTTGATTTTCTCTTTTTTCTCTCTCTCTTTTATTTCAATTCCCACTCTTATACACCAACACACCAATGTAAATTACGTGTGAATCATTTTATGCAGTAAACACGGCTTGATAGAGTTTTCTGTTACAATATCTCTTTCATCATCTGCTGTTTCTTCTGTCTATCCGAGCTAGACGAGTTCATTCTCCCCTCTTAACGTTTCAAAACACTATACCACTATATACGGTAACACACAAAAATGAAAATCTGCGGTTTATAGTTCCATGATACATGAACTTACCGTTCCACTCACCTAACTCAATTTTTCAAATGTATCAAACGAAGTATTAAAATTTATTTTAGAATCGATTGATTACATACTTTATTAATTATCAATCGGGACACTCATTTCCTGTTCTTTCGCTTTGTGCCCCCTTCGAATATTATTACACACGAAATGCCATGGGAATTACTGATCCGTCATCTTATCTATTCCAGTGCCATTGCCAAAGCGTAGATAATTAACCGTTAATTATTGATCACGTGAACACTGCCATGAAAGCTGTATAGATATATTTTTGGGGAAAGAAATTGAAAAGTATTTTTCATTAATATACTTGTTTACATAAAGATAAATTAAATCATGCTAATTGTATAGATTAACTCTTTGCACGCTGATGTTGCAATCCTGCACATTCGTACAATTAAATTCAACAATCGTAATAATTTGTTTTCCCTCCTACCTTCAAATCAGATAAGCTAGTAAAAGGCAATAGTTCTTGGATAATATCTATATAAGGATAATAAGTATCAATGGTGCAATATGTAAATCTTTAATTAAAGAAAATAACATGGAGCAAAAATGGTCATTTTTATCTCCCTCAAAAAATAATCTAGCGTGCAAACATTTAAACAATTTGATTGGGAAAATGGATTGTGACCGAACTAAATGGTAAAGCATGTGGTCATCTTATCATCAAATATCCAGTATCTTTAAAAAATGTAATGTTACTTTATTTTATAATAATTGTTTGATTCAGGTATTATTTAAAATAAATAGACTTCAGATGATATTACCTGAATAAAATAGAATAAAACACGATAAACAAAATATGACAGTCTTGTATATAATTTTTAGTATTTTAGTGTCGTTTTAGGTTTCTATTGTGACGTTGAAAAAAATCTTGATTATAGTTCCTTACAACTGCCAACATACACAGCAAAAACTGTTTTATGAACCGGTGTACATAGAGGACCACACCAGTTATTTTACACCGGTGTTAAATTGGTGGTGTTAGTTTTACACCTATAGGTTTTATGACAACACCTATAGTTGTTACATTTACACTCTTTGGTGTTATTTTCAATCTCTAGGGTGTTATTTTAACACCTCAGGGTGTGGTCCTCTATTAACACCAATTGGTGTCAGTTTTAACACCGCAGTTTTTACAGTTTATTCACTTCCGGTCATCGTCTTCTCATTTCATAATATGAACTGAAATAGAAAGAATGAGATAGAAAGGGAAAGAAATAGGGGGAGAGAGAGGGAGAGAGAACTTCGTAACGGGTACATACCTATTGGACTGAAGATATTTTAAGCCTCTTGCGCACGATCGCTCATCGAACCAGCCTTCACGAATCTTAGGGAAAAAAGGCGCCCTTTCAGCTTGGTAGATTTCAACACGTGTTATGACTATGGAGATTTGTCATTAAATGGCAATCAAGTAGGGAGTCGGACCGGTTTCACATCAAATACTAGCACCATCAATCAGTTATCCGATATTGGGTCTCATACTCCTTTCCAATAACGAGTTTTTCTCAGGGAGAACGATGGTCAATGCTACAAAAACAAGAAAAAAAAACTCTTTTCTAGTCTTTCCTATTGGATTTTGTATAAAACACCGAATTCCCATCGTATAAAAATGCAGATCTGATTGAATAGTGATATTAATTTTCCACACTTTGACGTGTACGTGATGTATGTGACATAGAAGTCCTATCAAGAGTCTGTTTTCTATTCTTAAATCATCAGTCGTTAACCAATGAAATAATAATGCTGATATGGAAGGCTCGTAGCATTCGGTTAAACATTTAAAACATTTTTTAAAGCCTTATGTTGTGACTTGTAACTTTATTTCTTATTTAAGCTGATATCATAAAAAGATATAGTGAAAAAGGACAAATAAAGACTATACATGAGCCATAATGCAATAATGCAAGCATATAAATGACATAATTAAGAGATAAATACACTTATGCTGAAATATACGAATTAAACGAAAAGAGACCCCACAGCTCAGTTGCAATGCCTCCCTCGCTGGCGCCATAATGTGTTTCCCTGTCTGTCTCATTCATGGGGAGTGAATGCTTGCATTGAATTTAGAGAATGAAAATGGGCAATATCTTTCCATCTCAAACCAAATTTTGTATCCGGCAATGAGCGAGATAATGAAAAATCAATGCCAGAATAGGCAAACAAAATTAGCCATGGCGATGTTGACTAGTATAGGCAGGCCTCTTCTCTCTCCCTCTTTGAGCATTGCGCCCATAAAAAAAAGGATCTATAATAGTTTAAAGTTATGATGCTTGTATATCGTGGTAATGGCCGTGTGTGTTCCATGACGGCGAGTATCTAATCATTAACTACTGGAATTTAACCCAAATATGAAGTTGTTTGGTTATGGAATTACTGCCTGAGCGTCAGTGTGTGTTAGGCTTTGGATGGCAGTGAAATTGACATAAGATGATATTGAAGGAAAAATTACACATGATGTCTCTCTGGCTGAGATATCGCAATACAGTATGTATCAAAAGAAAATCATTTTCTTAAGGATGACATATTTGTACCAAAATAATTCAGATAAAAGAATTAGAAAAGACATAAAACGATCCCAAATGTGTCATACTATTCCACCGTCTAGAAACTTGATTCTGTTCCGTAACATTAGTAAGATTATATTATCATCTAAGATCGCATTTTGCTTGTTAAACACAATTGTCTTCAATACCCCCGAAAGCTATTTCTTTAATATATTAGCCTAATGAAGCCCGGCTTTATATTAGACGTTTCCCGTAATTTAATTTCGGTCAGATGATCAAACTCATGCATTGGATAGCTGAAGGCCGCATGTCTGCAACGTGATAAAAGCACAGTTCATTATTAGATAATTAAAAAAATGTTACATCTTTGTTTGTAAGTGGTGTCACTTTATCAGCAATGTCTGCCCATCCGAATTCGAAAGTAATCTCACTCATGTAGCTTTAAATCAGACCGGGCCTGCTTAGCGGACAGGAACATGTGATTAAAATGCACGGCTTTCATAATCCGAACTAAATGGTTTAATCCAACACAATTGGATTATGACACGGGTATAACCAAGGTTATATAAAGTGATTTAGAATACTCGATGGCAGTAATTTACATGCCCGATATGCCAGGCGATTTCGCAAGAATATTACAGATGGTTAAATGGGAAAGGTCACCGTGCCTGGGATTAGTAAATAATATTTTATCGATGCATTTCAAGGTCGAGTCTTGTACTGAATCGATAATAACTATCGGTACCCCCCGCCCCATCTACACCCCTCCAAATGTCTTTTTCTATATCTTCTTAACTACCCTCTCCCAATATATATCCTTTTCAAAGACAAAGACTCCTGAATAAAATAACAATAGAGACTGATAAGGAACGAGATTCCTCGTAAACTATTCCATTAGAAATCATTTTTCGTAGTGAAAATGGCATGTTTTGGGATCCAGTGTTCAGGAGAGGTCTGATGTAAAAAAATGTAAAAAAAAAAAAAATCTCAAACATTTTTATTCAACCAAATTACACATACTAGCCATGATGGTTGGTTTTGGCTCGCAAATTATAAACCATACACCTCTAATAAACCCAGGGAAATCTTCCAGCCAGAACCATTGCAAAGGTGAAAATAATACGAAAAGAAAATGTTACCCATTTATTGTGAACAAGCGATCAAGGGAGAAAAGGCTAAACCGTATGTTGGTGTGTTGTGTCATTAAGCTATTAAGAGAAAAGTGAACATGAGGCTTAATTAGGCGATGAACTAGGAAACCAAGCACGTTGATTATAATCCCCTGCTTATATGAGCGAGAAAAGGACACGGGGGCTCGCTCTTTAATTACTTAACAGCATGCATGTATCCCGTTTTTTATTTGAAACGACCTTTGGTAATAAACGCCGATGTTACATCTATACTGACGTGGCGCCAGTGAATTTTGATGGGAAAGGGGTGGGGCAAAATGACCAAAAGGCGATGCCATCCTTTAAATTGGTAAGGTTAGTCAGGACATTATGCCTGGCGAAGACACCTTTTTGTGTGTTCTTATGTTTTTCTTCCCTATTCCTCTTGTCATATTATTTTCACTCCCCTTTTCCCCTTTTCTTCACTTCTTAAACTATCTCAAAGGAGGCGTTCACCCCTGCCCCCCCCCATGGCTCCGACCCGCATCTGCGCCAAATTTGAGCAAAACAAAACAAAACAACTGGATTTCAAGATGATTTACAATTTTCCTTCATACACATTTGATTAGTTTAGATTACATTTTATCATTAAAATGGCATATTAGCTAAATTCAATATGTATACTGTCTAGTTATTGTATGTATACCATTTCTGTAATTTACTTCATTAGAATGTAATCAAAAATATGATAGAATATGGTGAGAACGTAATAATATTAAACAAAACTTGTAAAAGAGCAGATCCGCTCCAAATTTCTGTATTATCATGCTTTAAACAAAATGATAGAAAGAACAGATAAAGCCAAACCAACATAAACATTGCCCATCATTTGAAGATAAGTACACTTACCTTTTGCTGTCCGTCATACGACCTCTAAAATATGAAAGTTTATCATGCTAATGAATTAACTTATGTCAAAATGAATTACATTTCACAACAGCCTTGAAGTGATGACCATATAACACAATTCATTAGCTGTATAGCAATTTGTAAACGATCATGTTAGTCGATCGAGTTAAGGGATGATGGGTGGGGGGGGGGGGGGGGGGGAGGGAGTGAAAGCAAAATCATTGACCAAGAAGTATTGAGTGTGTTGATCTACGTATAATTGAAAGCATGACATGCGCGTGTGTGCGTGCGAGTATGTGTGACTATTATTTTGTAGATGAAAAAAAAGCGTCAAGGAAAAAAAGATGGCGTACGGAGAAAGTGGTTAGGACAGTGGTGAAGAGAGAGAGTGAGAGAAAGAGGGGGGGGGGGGGTGGCGTTGGAAGGTATAGATGCTATCTATACTCTATTGAAAATTCCGAATTATGTTACATTGATGTGTAAGGTCACACCAATGTTGCAATAAAATGAAACGAAGTGGCCGGGGGAGGAATCCTGACTCGGTGGTATCTTAGAAGAACTTTTCACTTCCTCAACGAAATAGTTTACTGACCTTTTCTTAACGAGCATGTGAATTCATGACGACTATCGCGAAAATTGCATTTCAATTGGAAAATCAGCTCACTTAGGTGACGATACTCATGCGATTCACAGGGGAAGGGGGTGAAGAGAGGGTGAGAAAAGGAGAGATATAAGGAAAAAGTGGGAGGGAAGGGGAGAGACGGAGTGTGTACTCGACTTTGCAATTACATCGATACGGCTTAGATACTTGAAAGGTTTGCAATTGAAGTACCCTTTTCTGTCATGCGCAGTTCGGGGTCTCTACTTAAAGAAACGTGTAAATTTAGTTCAACTCTCAGTCAAATTTTCCATATTCTGACTTTGTCATGTAACCATTGATATATTAGTATGTTAATCATTTGCTCATGTGTTTTTATTGTATCACGGTAACACGGCATAAAATCGACTCTTGAACTCATATAGATACATGTAGCTATCCGTTTTTCTTACCCAGAATGCAAATTTGACCAATTAGTCTTGTCACAAAAACCATATAGGTTTAGAACATGCAAACTCTCTCTCCTCAATAGAGTATTTTTACTGCAAAGGAGGTGCAGACCAACCGAAAAAAGTAAAAAATTCATGTCCAATTATTATAATAATATTGTTGTTATTTTGATAAAGATAATTTGGAGGAATCGCAATCTATTCACAAATATCTTGCAGTTGATTTTGGAGGAAAGTCTAACCTTCAGCACACGAGTCTACAAAAGAACACCAACTGTGTGGTTGACTTTCTTAGATGTTCGTCCCCCTTTAAGATTCGATTTTAGCAAGATTAGAACATACAATTAATCATAACTATCTCATTAATCGAATGTGCAAGTAATTGTCGTTCAGTGGCCGAGAAAAGGAACATACAGATGGATAAATAATCTGAAATGATATCGGATTATACATATTAAAGTCTAAAGATATATGCATTTTATTCCTTTGCACGCAAGCTCGATCTGTTTCTGCATCGGTGATGCCCCGAGATCACGTGACTGCTGATCTAGAATGCACGGGGTTTTCTCCCCAACCCCCAGGCTTGGTTTTCTGTCTCCAACATTACATCTTTATGATCAAGTCGACAGATCAATAATCCTTAATCGATGATGGTGGGAGAATGGATGGCGTATGAAGACTTAATCGTGATCGTATACCACGCGTCTCAACGAAATATCCCCTTGTGTTCTGTTCAGGGTATATCATGGCCAATACCAACCGGATGGTGTCTGAAAATATGAAACAAGAAAAGAATAAGGTTCCAGAGGATCCCCAAAGTCTAATTAAAACTTAAATAATATGTTACTGCGATTATCATTTTGTTTTGTTCTGAGTCTCTCTAGATTATCTTAAAACAATTTTAATATAGATGTTTTAGGGAAAGGCTTACACATTCGTTATTATAATTTATACATGTGTGCATGTATGAAATCACTGATTTATCTATATTTTAAAAAGACTTTTTTCTCAAAGATATTTTATATTCTTTTCCTACCCCGTGACTGGGGATGCATTTTTTTGCTCCGTTTTTAGGCCAAGGATGTTGGTGATATTGTAAGTTGACCACAGAAAGTGTCAGAAAAGACGACATTCCGAGATATCTAGGTATGAAATGTATCCCCAAAGTACAGCTAAACCCAAACCCGGGTGCCAACGTGCAAGGCAAGCGCTGTCTGCTGAGCCGATCGTCACCTCTAAGAAAGCAATATCTTAAGACGTCCAAAAAAAAGGTTAAAGCCCGATCACCAAATTACGCACTTAGTATAGCACCGATCATAAAAATGCCATCAACAGTATTGTGCGAAATTGCGTATCGCGTTCCCATGCGCACACAGTAGGTGCGAACTCACAGATCTGAGTAAACCATTCAGGCGCGTTCCAAGGCGTGTGGGGGATTCAAGTAATACAAACTGATCACCAGTTGTCATAGTAACCACTTTAAGTAAATGAAAAAAAGGGGTGCAGGGATTTTTAGAGAAATGAGGTGTCGTCTTTATGCAATATCATTATGAATGGGCGGAAAGCTGGAATTGGCAAAGCTTCCCGACTGGATAGAAATCTCATGTTCTCTCGATATCTATTTACATTCACCGAGATGTGTTCTAGGTTATCTCAAGAAGATATGAAAGCATTATTAAAGTAACGGATGACCGTTCATGATAACTCTTACCATTCTCGTATCCTTATAGTTGTGCACCTGCTATACAGGATAACGAGATTATACTTAAATCACGAAAACGTCTTTTTATAATACAGGGGTCGTGTGCGAACACATGATTACGCAATAAACAACTGTATTAAGTCGTAACGCCACCGCGGACATTCTATTCCTTGCGATTTCTTTTTACACGCCTAATGTTGAAATTACCGTTGTCTTATTGCTATATTTTCGAGGGGCATTGTTGCCTGGGCTGGGTGACTTTCATTCAATTCTATTCCAATCAAGAAAGGACTCCGGAACGCCATGTTTTGCCAAGCTTTCAATATGAAGATTGCAAGGGTCTGGGTACGACTGGTTTCATTTCTATGAATAGAACCAAAGTTGTGCCATCAAAGATCGTACAAGAATGCATGATGAGGAGGTGATTCTTCATAAAAACAGGAGATGAGGTCGTTCGAAATTAGAAGAAGCGGTCGCTCCCTTTTATTGATTATACAACTGTCTCTAAATGCACGGGCGAGGAGAGAGAATGTAATAGTATACAGCCCTCGTTAGGGTTCCGACCTCTCTTTATTTCTTTTTGGTAGTTGGTTCCTTTTTTAGGAAGTGTTCTCTGTCAAACATGGTCCCGGGTGAAATTGGTAGTGAATAATTGCGATGGCGGAAGGTTTTGATGGTCAATAATGGGAGGAGAGAGAGAGAGAGGGGGGGGGGGTGGAAAGTGAAAGATGATGGAGGCAAAGCGATATGATATGGCATTATTCTTCCGTGGGGAATGGGTATCTGGATCACGTTGATGTTTATCTTTGGAGATCAGTAGGGTTGTCCTGGTAGATTCGAAGATATTACCGAGGGTGCTGGTGTTGAGTGCCGGAGAAGGATAGAGAGAGAGAGAGAGGGAGGGGGAGAGCTGGAAGTAGATTAAAAGAGGGGAGGGTTGGGAGTAAGAGATTGTGAATAATTTGTGGAACTGTCGTAAATGAGCTTTTTTTTTAAAAAAGGGGAAATTCACACAAGTCATGTACAGACACCCACATCCACCCTCGGACACACTAACCCAAAATTCAAGACAGTCCCGGACAGAGAAGAATAGCAGTGAGTAAAAACAAATGAAAATAAGGATTACTACATAGTTAAATAGGAAGATAGGATGATAGATAGATAGATATATAGATAGATAGATATATGGATTGATGGGAGTTTGCAGAATGGGGTATGGATTAAAAAACATTGATCGACTTGGTCTTAAAAAAAGAGTTGAATATTGTCAACTTAACGAAATGAAGGGCAAAGCTGGCTATGGAAATTGGAAAATGGGAAATCTTTAATATGAAATGACGAGGAGAAAGTCTGAAATGAGAAAGAATGCTAGAGACATGTACGGTGTGGTAGAAAGTAGGACAAGAAATATCAAAACAATCAAGGGTAATAGGATCCAAATGCACCTTTATCGATGGGAAATCACGTGATACTAGCTGAGGATGTCAAAGATCATGTGTTTGGTAATCATCCACCGATATAGCCTAATTATGGAAAAGACTGGGCTCTTGGCATATCGAGGTCAGCGTATATACAGCGTCGAATTCAACCCATTTTACGTCTACAGATATAATGAAATCATGTTAGCCAAATTCTTTGGATCAGTCTGAGTCTACATGAAAATTGCCAGTACTGATACAACAGCGGCGCATGAATTTTTATTTGGCAAGGCGTCAATCTTTTTGCCACTCTTTATCCAGGCCTTAGAACGTTACCGGTAGAAAGCGAAAACAAAGGACTGGCTGGCATGGTTACACTTCGTAATTCCGAAACACGTAAATTGCCTATACCTCGAAGTTCGTTAAGCTGAAAACGTTAAAGGGTTCGTTAATCCGAACATTTGTGGCGTAATTCCGAAGGTTCGTTATTCCGAAGTTTCGATAATCCACAGAACGAAATAAGGTTCGATGTTCCGAAGGTTCGTTAGTCCGAAAACGATATGAGGTTCGTTAATCATTACGTTTTCGGACTAACGAACCTTAGGAATTACGAACCCCATTTCGTTTTCGGATTAACAAACCCTCGGAATTACGAACCTCACTTTGTTTTCGTACTAACGAACCTTCGGAATTACGAACCTCATTTCGTTTTCGGACTTACGAACCTTCGGAGTTACGAACCTTCGGAAATACGAACCTTCGGAAATACGAACCTTCGGAATAACGAACCTTCGGAATAACGAAGCTTCGGAATTACGGTTGTATGCGGGCTGGCATAATGGGCGTTGGACACATTGTAAAAAAAACGCTTCCCAGTGAGTGGATAATGATGACGCTTTTGCCCAAATAAACCAGAATCCGATATTCGGGGGTACATTAATAATCTGCCAAACTCTCAGAGTCGCGTCGTATACCTATGCATTAAACAAACGCCAATGTTTAAACATGATGCGAGGTATTATTACTATCTATCTATCATAAAGTGTCAAAAGGCACATTTTGCATGTAGAAGTATTGATGAAGACATTGCAATTTTATACAGGCATAGTTGGTATCACTGAAAACATACTAGATAATGCTTGATTATGCAGAGATGGAATCAGGGAATGCACACTGTAGAGAAATTCAGGCGCGCATGATGAACCGTTTTTCTCTCTCTCATCATAAATATGCTAATGTTGGCCCCATCAATGGCTCCTTCGCGTCGATAAACTCTTGTTTGTGTCACATATCTACATCTACAACATTTCACAACCCTGCCGTCTCAAAGTGACTTAACACGTGTGTCTATTACGCTTCTTCTCCAATCTATCTCTCTTTTGCATCTCTTCCCTTTATTATCTCCGTTGTCTCCGCTTTCATCTATCGCAATTAATATCTACATGAAATGATATGGCGCTGGTTGAGGGCTCCCGATGGTTTCTGCTCCGCTGTGCACAGGCTCAACTTAACCAATGGAGCGTTTAGCTGTATATTGTCGCTCAATTTGTGTGGTTGAACATTTTAAAGAAGCACATGGGTCGAAAAATCATTTAATTTACATTTAAAAACCACTATTGATATTTTTACGTGATAAATAAGATAAAATGTACGTCCCTCGAAAAGAAATCTTTCAAAAGGTAGTTTTAAATTAATGCAATTAACAACAAACTGAAACTGATTGATATTAGCAATACGGAACACAGAACTTGGTTTAGCTGGCTCTAAACGCTAATACTTTATTTGATATTTCAAAATATCGTCGTGTATTATTTTATCATGATATTATTAATAATGGTAATCAAAGAAGGCACATGATGGAACCACCTTAATCTGTAGGTCACGGGTTCGCACCTCGACTCAGAATAGTTGCCACTTGGAAGAACTTTTTTTCTGTACGATATTTTAGTGCTACCGTGAGGGAAGCCATTTGTATTAGTATCAAGATGTTAACGTTTAATCATGATGATTTATTTTATTCGGTCTATTATGTCCTTATTTGTGTCCATCGACCATTCATTCTAATACTCGTTCCAAACTCGTCTTGAAATACCGCCCCATCGTTCCATTTATCTAAACCCATTAGCATGTTCAGTGTACTATAATAGTGCATCATTTTACAAAATATCCTTTCCGCTAATGTGATGGAAGCCACCATGAATAATCATCCTGTATGGACAGGGATGATAAATTGAAGGCGAATCATTCCCCAACGCAACCCGATGATTGCTAAATGGGCAAAAATGATTCACATAGTCTGCAATCCTCACACGGGTATTCCACCACTTAAGGTTGCATGGTTTATTATCTTCGCATGCGATCAGAAGCTGATGTTAAACAATGGGGTTGGACATTGACTCCAAAAAAGGGCCCTCCATTAACTTGATGAATTACCCGGGCAAATTGCAATTTTCATAATGACATTTGTGGGTCCTCGTATATTCCGGACTGCTCGCCTCAGAGGATCATGCTAAAGATACGATTATTAGTTTTTAATGTTAATGATTTTATAGTTTCATTCGAGTTACCCACAAATGGCAATTGCCTCCGCTATTTTCCGAGATATCAGCGAAAACAGGAGAGGGGTTAAGGATGATAGGGCTTGTGATTTATATTATCTGGGTCTACAGGCGGTTGGTCGATCTCTAGGATAGTCCCACATGGACTAAACCCATTTGGTCTAATATCAGTTTGGTCCAATTACCGTCAACTTCGTCTGCTTATTTTTTTCGTTAACAACTCAAAAAAGAGTTAATAAACAGTTCATTTAGCTAGTATACTAAGTGCTATTAGACGAAGTGGATATTCGACGAATGGGTATATCCGAATTAGAAATAAGACAAAATGATCTAAATGAAAAGCAGACCAAATGGTTAGTAGACGTGCTAATATGGGATGATACCAGATGCCAAATGGGTGGAAGGCAAAGCTGGTGTAGTCTTATCGGCATTTTACAGGTGATATAAAGGGGAGGGGGGGGGGGGGTGGTAGCAATCTAATCTCCCAAGACCAGAGAGTCTTCCACACATAATTGCCTCGATACATGGTTGACTAGGTTATGTGGCCGTATAGAACATGGCAGCCGCTTTTTAGTACGTAACATCTCTGTTAATATCCGCTGTTTCATTAGGCATGTTAGGTGAAAACAAGTTGGGACTACGTCGAAGAAAAATTACGATGGAGCCGAGTTGACTGGGCAAGCGAAAGAAAACAAGCTTTGATTACCAACTCGCCAAAACATGCACCACATCATAATGATATTGAATCCGTGTTTTATATAGTTTTTTTGTGGAGCAGCGTACGGGCTATGGTCTTGAAATAGAAAGTCATTGGTTCGAGAAAACCGTCAAGTATTCCTGTTATACGACCATGCCGTGATGTTACTGACCGACCCCAATATTTAGATTCACGCATAAGACTTAAAATGAGACATCGGAGATAAATATCACCAAGACATAGTATATAGCGAATTTGTTGAATTTTGTTGTTATTAACTCCTCTTCTCTTGAATTTAAATTGATATAATTCTATTGTCAGGTATTCGACCATCTTTCGGGGATTTCTGTCTTTCCAGGAGGTCTATTCTTTAAAAACTTGGTGTGTCTTTCTTCAAGCTCAAATAAATTGCTCTCTAGCGCCATATACTACATGTGAATTTAAGCTGTCATATTCCGGCACTATAGAGTTAACGAATTATCAATAAAAAATGAGAGCACATAGGTTTACTGAACATTCAAATTTATTTTATGAAACGATAAAACCTCTGCTATTTACAAACTCCTCTTATATACCTTATACACTGACGTCATAGTGCCGCCATCTTAGAGACTTAAACCATGCGCTTGTGGTCTACATGGCGCAGCTCTGACAACGTCGTTTATGCGTATTTATATATTCTCTGGATGAGGGCGCTAGGAATTATGACGTCATATGCATAAGGTCTATTTTATCACACCTGCCCTACATAGGGCCATACCCACACTTTCATGAAGAAATTAACACCAATCGGTTAGAGTCAGTCTTTTCAAATATTCCCTGTTCGCCATCATAGCAGCAAGCAATATTCTATCGGGTGCATAATTCATTTATTTCATATGATTCCATTTTCTTTTCCGTTTTTTTTTTTAGTATATAGGATATTAACCATGAACAAATGGTTTTATAACGATGCTGACCGTTCGCGCAAGTGGTCATTAACTGGATCAATAGTGGTGTCTGTGTGGTTATCTAAAGTCGATTAGTGGTGGCAATTTAAAATAGGTAGGACTGTATAAGTTGAAACAAGTATGGCATAAACGATCATACCCAGGCCTATGCATTTTAAATATTATGTCAATGTTGTGGATTCCTTACGTGTTGTGATTTAGGTTTTTGTTTATAATCATCGCACCCTTTTCCCTAATAGAGGCCTTCATGGTTGCCTCACTACATTGGATTCACTTTTTTTTGTTAATGAATTTTTCACCAAATCTCATTCACTGCAAGCGTTTATGACGGTACCTGTAACCTCTTCTGATTTGGATCTACTCTCTTTGCAGTAGACAATGGTAGAGTAATGATTTATCAGTTCATTGCAACTCATAATTAATTTTTTTTTTGGTTTGCCTAAAAGACAAGATAATTGCATTTGTATATTAAATTATTGAAGATAAATTGATATTATTTATCTTTGTGTGTAGAGTATTCATTCAATATCAACAAACAAAATTGAGTAATTATCTTTGTGTATATACTTCATTTCAATATCTATAGTTGGCGTGCTCCCCCTCCTTTCCCCAATTAGGAATCCCTTTTTTTGGAATCGATGAAAAAAGGGACAAATATTCAGCCATATTCTGACTCTTTTCATATAATAATCTATGACTTTTGTAATTTTACGCATTTTTATTGGTGAAATATGAAGGAAAATGTCTTTAACTCTATCATATACATCCGATTTCTTCGTAAGACTGAAGGTTGGCGCGGTTGATCCGACTACACGTAAAGTGACGCGAGGATGCTTGATGATGAGCCCAAATCAAAATGGCGTGGATAAAATGTGCTTCAAAATCGAGATATATATCTCATACCTGAGCCATGATGGGGTTTTGGGGGAAATTTATTTCAAGATTGAATTTGGAGAGAGAAGAAGGAGGATGTAGAGAATTGGATGTGGTTTGAAGGCTAGACTCGATCATGCAAGTCGAAGGCAATAATGTCAGTCTCGTATGGACATACATCACTGTTGACAGGAGAAGCAACGACGAGATGAGAAACGATAGAGACTGGAAGAAAGAAGAAGCAAGGAAATGTTCTCCCTGTTTGCATCCTCCATTCAGTGTAATTTGCTGTGATATGAATTACTGATTTGACAGATTATCTGATGATACTTAACTGAAATATCATCTTATGCCCGGCGGTTAGAGAAGTAGTGGGATCGCTGAAGAAAGGGAATTTGTAAAAAAACCCCAAAAACAATGAATTTACTGATGTTCGGAAATTAGGAGAATATATCCAATTATGATCTAAAATCAAGGATGAATAACATATCACTAAATATCTAAAATATCAATACATATATATAATGCTATTTGCTATTTTTTTGTATACATATAAACACATGATCAAACTATATTGTGGAGAATAGTGTGGTTACTTATCGGGGATTAAGTTAGTTCAAAAAGAACGGATTGAAAAATAAAAGAAACATGAATGAGCGAACAAACCAATATCAAAAAAAGAAAGAACGAAATTAAAGAAACAAAAGAGGAAACAAAACAAAACAAAAAGGAATGGAAATAAATAAAAGAAAAAAAAAGAAGGAAAGAAAGAAGTAAAGAAAGAATTATAAGAGGAAGATGAACAAATTATGTAAAAAAAAATAAAAAGGAAAAGAGAAAGAAAGTAAAAACGACAGTTAACGAAAAATAAAAAAGAGAAATAAAGAGAATAGAGAAATGAATGAAGTGGAAAGAGAAAAAAAGATAGGAAAGTCAATGAATGAGCGAGGATGGTATATAGGCGAAAGTGTTCATAACGTGATAGTTTTTATTCGGCTTGATGGATTAAACACTAAGATGACATAAATCTCTTGAAACTTACGATATGAACGTTATTCCAATTTACACAAATGCCGTTACAGAACAAACTCGATTTAACTCCGTTACGAGATTTTTTATGCATACGCAGATAATATGAGGCGCGTGCAAGCAGACATGCCATCGCTCTCAGTCGTTAAAATTATTCCACAGATCACGACCCGCCTTATCATAAATTGATTACTTAAATGAACAGAACATTAAACCCAATTAGTTATAAGAAACGTGCTGCGTATCACACATATATTAAGGAAAAGGTCATATACAGAAAAATGTGCTACGTTGCTACTGTGCGTTATATTGTAGAACTAGGCCACTTATTATATTCGTGAAAATCCTGCAGGTATCATAAATGAGATTCTTTTTGACGTATAAAATATTGATAATGGTAGTAGGGCATGTTATAAAACTCGTTTTGCCCAATTTTCTAAAACTCGTTTTGTCCAGTTTCCTATTCAAATGGCGAATTTTATATTACCCCTTTAATGTAAACTTTTGACATGATTCCAAAACGCAAAAATTATATTTGATTTTATTTTCTATAACATAGATACTGATTAATTTTAAAGATCTGCTGAACTCCTGATAAAAAAAATCCACTGAAAGAGAAAGATATGATATCTTTAAAAAAATTGTTCTCGATTTAATTGTCGACTTATAGATTGCACTTAGACCCACCATGCTAAGTTCATTATGTTTACTACACACTAAGACATAAAGGTTCAAAATTGAACCCCGAAAAGTTGATGCAAAATCAGCACCCTATGGGTTCAAAAATTGAACCCCTGATTTGGGGTTCAAAAATTGAACCCTGCGGTTGAGGTCCATTTTTGCACCCTGCGAGTTCAAAACTGCACCCCTAGGGGTTCAATTTGAAATTTAGGGGTGCAGTTTTGAACCCGCAGGGTGTATAAATGAACCCCAGCTGCAGAGTTGAATTTACAACCCCAAATCAGGGTTCAATTTTTGAACCCATAGGGTGCTGATTTTGCATCAACCTTTCGGGGTTCAATTTTGAAACTTTATTTCTTAGTGTGTAGAGTTGATGAATACAAATCAGTCATACTCTTATTACAATGAATAATTGAATGTTTTATGGTACTTACGCTAGATGAAATCGAGATATAAAAATTAATATCATGGAGGAAAAAATCTGTCAATGATATCATCTTCCACCTCACTTGAATTAACTACATATAACGTCTATACGACCCTGTAATTAGATCTTGTATTAGTATTGACTAACTCAATATTCATGGCATTGATTAAGAGTCATTACACAGATCGAAGTTATTACGTTTAATTACGAAGAAATTTCCCGGAGACATTTTCCCCCCTACTGCATTATAACAGCACCGAGTATGGATTTCATATGGCATCGCTGCGACATGCAATTCAATTGTTCTTGTGCAAATTTAGTTTTCAGGTCAAGAGTTGATTCTTATCAATAACGTGGTCTTGCTTCGGTATTCTTATATAGTTATTTTAAAGAGGGAAGTGATAATCAAAATTGATTAATACCAACTAGCGTGTGAGATTCCCGTGTTCCTCATCATTGATAAACATTGAAATACTTTATCGTTAATTAGATATCTTTAAAGATTAAAAAATAAGAAAAGAGTATCCCATTGGACAGTTAATAATAATGAAATTTTACAAAGTCATCTTAACAAAAACTACTATGTATTTAGGTTAAAATTAAGCAAAATAATTGCACGGTTTACATATTTACATACATAGTTTAGAATAAGGGATATTTCAATAGTTAGATTTGAAGAAAAAATCTGAAACGAAAATTTCTGAACGTGAACACGTAATCTAAAATTGTTAATGCGGTACTAATATTTCCCAAAACTGAAACTTTGGGTCCTGAGATTAGTCCTACATTTATTTTGTATAAATATGATACATTATAACTGTATTAAAACTTTATTTGTAATGAATTATTGTATTTGATCAAGCATTTGATCTACCCAGCCGTTTTGACATAATCATGCTAAACCTATTTTTTATTGATGATGTATTATTCCATTGACTATGTAAGTCCACTAGAATAAACAATTATGTTAATTTTTTATAAAAATAATAATAACAATTGTGATATCTTATTAAGCGCACACACCGTCCAGAGACAGCCATGGCGCTAGCTCAGCAACAGTTCCTTTCGACATAGTTACAAACAACAACAAATATAAACAAATAAAAAACAGACCTTTCTCCTAAATTGCAGAAAAATTCCTGTTTTATGAATTTACAGAATGATTCTGTTATTGCTTTATGCAAAATCTTCTTTTTTCTGTAAGATCAGGGATTTTTTAACAGTGTATCTAATTAACTTCGACGTAAAATTGTTCATATGTGTAATTGGTTATATATACCAGCTTGGCGTTTACCAGCAAAAAAATGTCGTGCCGAGTTCCTACGGGAGTTCATAATTGATGTGAACAGTCATATTCCATCACACTGTGTAAGATTTGAATCATTAATGGACTCCCAAAAATGTATACTATGATGATGATGTGAGTTATTTTGGGCAGCACTTAAACATCATAGCAGATCTATTCCTCTTTTTTTAGGTGGTTGCGTAAGTTACAATACTTGCGCAAAGCGTTTTAATTCCCTGTGGCGCTGGTTGGAACAAGGTATCACATAAAATGGTTTATATACCATAAATTTATCCGTGTTGTCTGGTAAGAGTAGAAATTAGCTGCAGTCTGTATATTTGAACTAATTTAATAATGTTTCATCACATAGTTTTGCCTGTTTCCTTTCCCAGCCGATTTTAGCACGACACGTGATGGTGACGTCATGAGCTCGTGTCACCATGAATTACTCGGCACGCCATATGCTTGTGTCTTCTTTTGGCGCCGGTATTTTTGGAAGTTCGATGAGAAAATTCGGAAATGTTCAATTCTCTGCGCAAAGACACTCGACGAATAGCAGGAAGGAATGTTGATAATGGTAAAGGTGCAGACAAATCATAAATGACAAGTGAGAGACTACACGTGTTATCCCATCATTGTTACCAATGGCCAAAGGACATTTCTTCAGATAAATTAAAAAACACTAGATTTTTTTATTAGAAATACATAGTTATGTACATACAAGACCCACGTCAAACTGATAAGATCATTGATTATTGTCTAAATAATTAGATACTTCAGATATTCTGTTCTATGTCTGATTATGCATTTGTCACACCACATGCTGTACATCGAGTGTACAAAACACCAACCCGACTTTACTTTGACACTAGACGATTTACACCAATACCAAAGTAATACCAAACAGAAACCCTTTATATATATATCAATGGCCATGGTCATAATCTTCGTTCTGCCCTTTTGTAAGTCGTTCCTTATTTTGTTCTTGATCGGTCCTTATTC
Organism: Lytechinus variegatus; assembly: GCF_018143015.1. Lineage (NCBI taxonomy): Eukaryota > Metazoa > Echinodermata > Echinoidea > Temnopleuroida > Toxopneustidae > Lytechinus > Lytechinus variegatus. The sequence goes on along the minus strand of NC_054754.1, from coordinate 15,743,684 downwards.
GCTATCAAATCCGCCTTTATACGTTATGTATTAAGTCAGGATTCGCTATGTAGTCGGACCTTATTAGTATTCCAGTGGATCTAGATTCGTGGTTCATGGTATAATTGCTAGTGTTTAGAACAACAATGTAATCGGTCTGGATTCGCTACGTAATTGCTCTTGCTTCGCAATGTTATCGGTCTTGATCCGCTGTGTTATCGGTCCGGATTGGCTATGCAGTTGGTCTAGATTCGTTATAAAGTAGGTCTGGGTTCCCTTTTTGTTGATGTTTCACGCGTATAGCATATAAGATGCATTGCATTAACCTCATAACGATGTGATGCAATGGAACTTGAGAGGATGATTAATACCAAGAAGTCAGCTATATCCCACTGTTTCTTAATTGATCTCAATAAACCAACGGTGGGGCTCTAACTCACTTTCGCAGCAAGACATAAGAGTGTGTGTAAGCAATCTATTCTTGACATGGTACGAGATAAGCTCAGATATATGCCGTTAGGGTTAAGTCTGGAGTCAGTCTACTTTAAAGGTGATTAGATAATCGCTCCCATAAAAATGACTACATTTCTATTGACTCATATTTAATCCACTAAATGGTTGGGAAAAAAGCCCCCCCACACACACACAAGGCAAAATGAAAAAGATTACTTCATAGTTTAAGAGTAAGAATTCAAGGTTGAATCATTTAGGTACACTGTATTCGAAACCTTACCACTTGTTATTATTCTGTCAAGGCATCACATTTCTCACTCACAACTCTTTACATGTATATGATCTATCATTATCTTATTAAATAGGTATAGAGAATAATCCATAAAAGATATGGAATAATATCATAACACCAGATATTATATTCCATATAAGGAGTTATTTGGACATTCTGAATATTTCCCAAATAATTGAACATTGCGGAAGATAATAACGAACTTTTAATTAGCTATGGCATAACGATTCTAATTAGCCATTTTCCTTAACAAAATAAATTAATGAGCGTTTTTGCGAGCAATTGCAGTGTCATCAGCCTCCTGTTGAAAAAAATGGTATTCATAGCTATGTGCTTACGTCATGCAAAGATATGATTGCATCCAAATTCGATGATGCTATAGGCCTATGTGTTTCATTACCTTACTCAATACAGCAGTCCCTCATTCAATTTTTCATTGTGCCGCGGTACTGATGAATTCTCCCTCATATATTTTGCTATTCCATGACAATGTTTGGCTAACAATGGATTTATTTCATTTATCTGATGCTATTGATCACTATTCATAACTCCGGTCCTGCATATGAATAGAAAATACAAGGAGCAGAGCCATGCCTTCCCGTCATGCACTTTCAATGGGAACGAATATCAAATGTAATCTTTTTTTCTTCTTCATATTTTGCTCCATCACTGGCACTGACATCGGGTCTAAATCAAATAATATGCGAAGTATTACTCCAATACAGGCAATTTCAGACTATGATGCCTGACTCATTATCATGCATTACTTTGATTTTGCTTTCTGCTCAGAGACGATTTGCTGTCGAATGTATTTTAGCTGGTCTCTAAATGTCAAAAGTTATCCAAGATGAATGCTGGGGGTTTGTCTGTATTTCTAGCATGCCGGGCTACCACTGGGGGTTGATAATTCGGAAGGCTGGGGGTGTAGTGATGAGGGAACGCGCCAAGGCCACGGATTGCATCCCGACGTGCATATGGTATTAATACCATGCTTGCCGTTCATTTTCCCGTCTTGCTGTTGACTTATGAAATTAGATCAGGCAGTTATGTCACTTTCATTTCCCGTCATCCGAGGATTCTCCAAGAAAGGAAGCTTTAAATAGAAGTTATCTTTATAGCTAATAGCGGTTGCTGCAGAAAATTAAAATAATCGTAGAGAATATTGTTTTGATAGGAGGAAATGACGACAAAAAAAATCACGTAACTTTTCTACTCATTTGAATTACAGAGGTAGTTTAGAAACTCTGTACTCTCTATCTGTATCTTCATCTTTTATTCTTTTTAACTCCTCCCCTTTTTCATTACTTTAAAAAATTATTTTGGGAGCTCCGCCATCCCCCAGTGGTATAATGACAAGTTACTGAATGATAGTATTTTGAATATAATTATTTGCATTTTTAAACTGTATAGTTCTGTTGTATGAATAAAGAAACCCCGCATCTACGGATTACATGTTTGCTGTTTCGTCATCTTGAATGAAAAGTATATTTTTTACTAACATGTGCTTTTATCTTTAGAAAAACAAAATGCATACAGTAATGCTTTTTAATTGTTGTCACATCATGCTTTTTATTATAAAACATGGTTCACCACTTCAGACTGTACTGTACATAGTTTCTACCAATTCTAAATTAACATTGTTATGCACAATAATATTTTCCACTAGTCTGGCAATATAATACAGGTGACTCAATTAAGTTATGTTAATTGCGATTGTAATTTCATTTCCTTAACTTTGAAATTGTTTTTAAATCTTTTTTTTATCTTAAAACTAAAATCGCTATACCAAAATGATCAACGTGATCTCGATTAACAACCAATGGAGAAAAAACCCAAGATAAGCTTCGGTTGCTCAATATGGAGCTGAATTTAGGTCGCATAAATTATGGTTTGTCAAACATTGGAGAGTACTTTGTAACATGACGGGAACAAAAGGAAAGTGCTTCGAGTATTTGCATTGTACTTGAACTTGAGACGCTTTGCCTTATAACCACTGTCCCCTAAGATCAATGTGTAAACTCTATTGGCCGTCAAAAACCGGTTTCGCGTAGGAATGCCGAGCTCTGTACTTTGAGTCTGGGGGAAGACAGGGAGATGGATAGTAAGAGAGAAGGAAGGGGGAGAAAGAGGGAGTGGGAGGGAAGGAGAGGGGGATAGAACACTGATTGTTTGGATTACTTCAGCTGAATGAATATAGGTCATGGATAAAACTGAGACGGGGAGAGGGAGAAAGATGCAGACATGGTAGAGGTCCAGAAAAGTGATAAAAAAAGAAGATGATGATGAGGATACAAAGTAAAAAGACCAAGAGAGAGAGAAAGAGAGGGGAGGGGCGCAGGGGGGGGGTACGTATCAGTGCATGCGCGCTTCTTCCTGTTCAAAATGTGCGCGACGGTGTGCGAGTGTGTGTGTGTGTGTGGGGGTGTTGGTGGTCTAGAAGTGTGAACATTCGAAGTAGATGGAGAAGCGCAGATGTAGTGATAAAATGTGGGTTTTCTTATTGGTTTGTGATCGATTTTGAGATATGATGTCGATACCTTTATTTGTGAGAAGACGTAAGGCGACAATAGTTGTTATCCCGAGGACTGCTGCCTTTATGTTTAACCATTGTTCGAAGAGCGACCGCTCCGGTAACATCTGGGGCCCATTTCATAAAGGTAGAGCGTCAGCGTCAAGTCCCAAAACAGCGTCAAATTTTCACTTGCAGCGTCAAGTTTAATATTTGACGCTGCAGCGCATTTCATAAAAAGTTGACGCTCCAGTAAGAGCGTCAAATTTTTACTGGAGCGTCAAGTATGGTTACTGGAGCGTCAAATAGGGTTAAATATTTGACGCTGGTCATGGGGGAGCGTCAAGTTGATACTGTAACGGGTTTTTCATTGTTAAGAATGGTGTATGTTGTGCTCAGGCATGCCCATAGGGCTCTTACAAGAGAACGAATATTTAGAGCAATGTCTGATGATAATAATGCCAATAGTAGGCCTAATAAAGAATATATTAAGGTAATGCTTTCTAATAGAAATGCTTTTTTTTTGTCCTGCCTACCGAAAAAAATAAAATGCTGAGAAATTCCTCCGAGACAGCATATCTTTCAGTTTATCCCAGGGCAGGTAAAAAAAGGAAGGTTATACTATCGTGACTATAGACAGACTTTAAAAGAAAATGACAAATGGAGAGGATTTTTTTTTTGTGGGAAAAAATCATGAAAATAGAGGAAGGTGGATGTATTATGTGGAAGTGTTTAATTTAAGGCCTGAAAAAAAGCCCTATGGCCATAAAAAATGATAAATTGCTTTTTTTCCCCGTTTGTGACTTTCTCAAAAAAGTTGTGGCTGTTGTGTTGGCACTGTCATGATTGTTGAATCCATTGATTTACTGAAGTGAATGGTTATTCGCCGTTGAAACTGATAACTTAAAAAATAATTTCCACTTTGAACAAAAATAATCTTTTAAGGTCATTTTCGATGTTTCATGCATAATTAGAGCGTACAAATTTACTTGCTTCAGGTGATTTTTAACAGCACTGGGCACTGCACCAGCAGTGGCCTGCGCCTGCCTTCAAGTTGTTGTTGATACAACCTTGCATTACTAACACAAATAGTCAAGTGTGGGACTGGGATTAAAATTGTACGGTAGAAAACTTTTGAAGGTGAAATTTCGACGGGTAATAATGAGACCTCATCTTTTTCAAAATAATCTTTTCCCTGCCACAGGGCTAATATAAATAAATTCTCTTTCATAAAACATACCCACTGGAGAAACTGTGCTATGTGATCACAAGGAAAAATAGCATTTTCTTCTACTCTCTACTAGAATTGCAAGCCATCACTGTGCACCATAGAACCATCACTCTGCTTCAATGGCTAGTCTTATGCTGCAGACCCTGTTTGCAGTTGCTAAATAATAATGTCGCTCCCGAAAAAGTTAACAAGCAAACAAAATATGTATATTCTTTTTAAATGTTTTTCTTCTAATTTTGCTTCTCAAAGGTGGGGGGGGGGGTGGCACAGCCCGGCTGTACCCCCCCCCCTGATCCGCCAGTACTTTCTACCTTAACTTGGGACTTGAATTGAAAACAAAAAACTGGAGAGAAAGGGGATTTCCCCCTAATCAGCCTCGTACATGACTATTCAAATAATTCGCTGGAAAGTCAAGCTGACTTTCCAGCGAATGTGCTTTTATGAAATGCAAAGTTGCTAGCATAGCAAGTTGCTAGTATAGCAAGTAAAAGCTGCTATTCTACCAGAGTTGCTATCATAGCAACTTGCTATGATAGCAACTCTTTATGAAATAGGCCCCTGGTTAGAAATAAAGAGCTGAAGAGCGAGGAGATCTCAGTAGGGAATAGGACAGAAGATAAAGAGTGAATAAGAGAGAAGGAGAGAGGGGAGAGAGATTCAAAAAGAAAGGAGAATGGAGCTTTAAAAAATAGAGAAGTCTGAGTGGATTATCATATCTAGGCCGCTGCATTATACACGCACTATGGATGACATGATAAGGTAAATACCATGTATGAATGCATATGAGAATTGGTCACTTGGGAGGGCGGATAACTGTACCTGCACGGAGGCATCCGAGCCCCCATCTCCATATTAAAGAGAACGCTTAAGTCCAGCAATACCAAAAACAAAACATTTTTCGTTCTTTTTTATTTTCGTTTTTAGTGTTTGCGGTAATATATAAGTTTGCATATGAGACTGTTGGTTTGTAAGGAGAATAATTGTGTTTTTTATAGCAAATTTAAATCACCTAAAATGTCATGTTATTACTAAGATCATTATCTATCATGAAAAGCTTTCCCTAAAAGGTTGCCTCTTCAAAAAGCCGTTTATTACAATTCGACAAGTCACACGTGTTAAATATAGGTAAATTGACCCATTCTGGCCAGAGTGAGTCAATTGCCTAATTAAACAAAAATAAGTATGCGAGTAAAAGATACTCACATTATAGTAAAAAAAAAATCTAAAGGGAAAACAGTCATGTCTTATAAAACTATGATAACTTGTCTCCATTTGACAGCTCACAGTAAGTAATGCCTAAATCGATGTTGAAATGTATACTTTCTTTTAACAGTTCCTGATAAGTTTGGAATAGTCAGTTCATGCTGGAATTGTTACCCCTAATTATTATTTGTGAAAACGAAATTGATTTTCCTCTAATATGAAACGGAAATATTTACGGTCAAGACCAACGGGTTGAATGCGCCCGGACTGACCGAACCTGTCCAATAGGCAAGAGGAAGCGCCTGAATCAAGAGCTGCCAGCGCGACCGGTTACGACTCGCTGCACTGCAAGGAAGGAAGTTTATGGAATAGTGATGACATCTTTCGATTCGGCGCGGAGTGAAATATTATGAATAAGAAAGTAGCCCATTGCTTGCATTATTACCTGCACTGTGTGGCAACAATGATGATTGAACCAAGTCACCAGAGAGTGAAATTATATTGCTATAACATCAGTTGCTATTCTGCCAGTCACTTTTCAATATAACCGTTGGTAGCATCAGAACGCGCCTGCATTCGAACGGAAGCGTTCTGAATATTGATACATCCTTCACTATAATAAAGGAGTCGCAGAAATTAAATTCTTATTGAAACCTTCACGTGTAATCATACTTAAAATGCTTCATTTATTAAGTGCATGTGTGTATATAAAATCGGAATATGAAATGATAAACGACCCCCACATTTTCCTCACTACAGTCCTCTGTCAGCTGATATCTTAAGATGCCCTCTCATCTATATTTCTCTTCTTGAAACATTGATATTGCAATCATTCTACATTATCAATTTTTTTAATGTATAGCGGTTAATATGTTGAATTTTAGTCACATTGTCAGGAAATAATAAATTTTCCTGATGGTGGTCCTTCTATGTGAAATTGCAGGCGATTAATAAAAAAACATGTTTCAAACAATATTTTGATATTATGAAAATGTAAGTAAAATAACACGTTTCCATGTTGTATACATAATGCACGGTTACGTATTATCAAATTGATCAAATCTTCGGAAGACATGAACACATCGAAGATCCGCGATGCATTGAAAACATGAAAGATAACTTCTGATTGGTCCTTGGCCAGTGTATTGAACAACATAGGCATATAACAATGATTTTCTTTGGCCCACATTCCCATCAAGCATTCGATTGCAAGCCTTTATGCTTCCGAGCCAACTGTCGGTGTTCGCATGGTGTTTCGTACTAAAAACAATAATGTCACTTGTTCTTATCAGCGTCACCTAAGACTTAGTTCTCTGAGAATAGGCCTTGAACAATTCTTTCTAATATTTTTCCGGTTGTTATATAGCATGTTACATGTGCTTTATGGCCAAGGCCACTTTAGGGATTTTTCTTTTCAAGTTTGCATTCTGGGAAATTTGAAACAGGCCCATTGCACATAGATTTAAGATTTATTGATTTATTCAATTTCTTTTCTTTCCATTTATCACATGCAAATCGGAAATACATAAATACAAATACACAAAAGCAATTACAAACATAAATTAAGATACAATGAAGAATCATTATCATCCAATCGTAATTCCGCATTTCAGTACTTGCGTTTCATCTTTCCGCTTGCTTTTGTACCTATAGTTTTGTTCAACAGCCACCTGCTCTCAATAAGTGAGGGTATGATCACCTTATATTAGGACAGGCCTGCGAAGATGTTTGAAGAGAACAGTAGCAAGAATTGCATTGGTACTTTACATTGAGAGCATGCACAGGGAAGCCAAGGGAAAGCGAACGAAATTCAGAGAAAGGGAAATGTGGAAAAAAAGGAAATGGAGGGGGTGTTGAAAAAGAGAAAGGGTATAGTTAGTTACAACTTACTAAGGGCAAGTGTGCGGGGGACATGATGGTGGGGTCAGTGTTAGAGGTAGTGTGCGTGTGTGTCTATATGGTATAATAAAATGTATGAGTGTTTGTGGGAAGCAAAAGCGGGATAGGTGATTGTAGAGTTGGCATAGATAAAGAGAGAAGGGTAATAAAGAGCACAGGGAGAAGTAGAAAAAAGCTTAAAAATGGATTTTAATTTCAGAGGAGCAGAGGGGCATTGAGAGATAGATAATTCCTTAAAAATGGTAGACGGAATTATAAAAAGGGTGAGAGAGAGAGAGAGAGGGGTACAGGGAGGGAGGGAGAAAGAAAGGAAGGGGAAGAAAGAGATAGGGAGATGATAAATAGAGTAAGTGAGAAGTATAGAGGTTCTCGAATCGGGAAGGAGCCCGGAGCAGAACTCTTCCTCACTTCAAGTTCGTGTAAATCAAATATTCGCAGTCCTCTACGATTGAATTCTTGACGCCGAGAATAGACTTCTTTCATGTTCATCCCATCCAGAGAGCAATATCACAAAAAGCTCTGTAACGTACTTTACTCTTCATTTAAGCCCGCTGTGGTAATATCGGGTGTTATGAAGTTCGCCATCTTTCTACCATATCCCATTTAAACCCCCAAACAAGAAATTATCCAAGATTCCCTACACGTCCAGGGACCACCCTTGTTATGTTAAGTAAGTGTATCAACGCTCTTGTGCGATACCTGGAATCTGTATTCACACAAAGTGTTGGGAAGTGAAATTTATTTTGCTATTTTCTTAATTCAAAGTTCAATTTTATGCATGTATAATGTCAATAATTTTAACCGTGCATTTTAATGGCTATTGCATTCAATAGCTTTCATCCTCTGCACTCCACTTTTTATTTCTATTATGTTACTTTTTCTATTGATTGGCAAAATTTGATCTCTTATATAATTTGATGTTTATCTTTTAAGTGATTGGGAAAATATAATTTATTTAAATTGCATTGAATTCATGCCCGTCAATATTGCACATTATGTACTCCCCTTCTCTCTGTATGTTTATATAATCGACTATGGTTTTAGAGCCCAGCCTATGAAAGGCCAATCAACCGCCTCTGCTGGCTCTCTCATATTCTTTGTATTTATTCTTATATATCTTATATTGTGTATTGATTGTATGTAAATACTTACATGAACGAGAATTGGAAATAAAATGTAATTAAAGATAAAAAAAAATTACAATGAACTATGCCGATAGACTTCAATCACAAGATGTATACAACACCTTGGCAAACTTCCGCAAGAGAAATTAAGAGAACATATTATGTGACCATATGACGATCTCGTGTATCTACTGCTGTTTAAAAGGCGTTCACCACCGAAAATATGTTATTTAATGAGGCATTGTTTACTCAATAATTGTTTAAAATAAGACATTATTATAAGTTGTATGTTGACATATTATAAGATAACAAGAGGGTTTTGGGCATGTTTCATGGACTGCAGCTTATGACCCCTAGGCATACCTTAGTGTAATAGGGCAATCAAGGGTAATATACTTTCGGAACAATGATTTCGTTAAGTTTCTATTACTAAAATATAAAGATGTGGGAACTCATGCGTCAGTAGGACAACAGTAAATTACTTGTGGTTTTAATCATGAAAAACACCTAATGGGATAGGATTCAGGCGTGCATGACCTGGCTTACAATTTTACGGAAAGAGAAAAAACATTGTCTGTATTGCCCCCCCCCCCCCACCATCTTTCATGCGTTCCCTCTATTGCTCTCTCCTCCCCCCTCTGTCTGTGTGTCTATTATTATCTATTTTTCTATCATCTCGCTCTTTCTGTATCCATCATTCTCGTCCCTTCTCCCCCAGTACCATATTTCCTCTCCCAACCTGTCTTCATCCATGTATTTGACTGGGTGTGCATGGGGGTGTTTGTAGGGGATATGTGTGTGTATTTCTCTCACTCTGTTTTTTTCTTGTCTGTCTGCCTGTCTCTATTCATGTCTCTATCTGTCTATGTCCCTATCTCTTAGTCAACTTCTCTCTTCCCTCTTCTACCTCTTTCATTTACCCGTATATCCCTTGAAACCAATCTCATAATGTACTGTAACGCTTCGCCGCTCGGTGTCAGGGACCCCGGAGTGTGTAGCGACGGGTATTGGGAGAAGAGTCAAATGTAATACATGGGAAACGCCTGAGATAATATTTCAGTTGTACTGAGGGTTCAATCATGCAGCGCTGCCCGATGATATGGTGTCATTTGAAAGCGATTGGGGACCAATGGGTGCAAGTGAGTGGCCAGACACCAGTGAATGTCTGGTTTGAGAAGAGGACAGCGAGAAAGTAGAGAAAGGGGGCGTAGGTACCACATTATAGGCGTGAGCTTAGACACAGGGAGGTGGTCTCCATTTTTCCTTGTATCGAGGCAATCTCGCGCCAGTTATTACCAGAAATTAGTTTTGTATACATGAAAAGTACACTCTACTAAATCTTGTTTTGTCATCACTCACTGGTCTGACTGGCTTCATAAGGGGGCTGGTGCCCTGATACGCTCGAGCTCCTATATGAGTTCTGATCTGACCAGGCTTGCCTCTTAAATTGTCGGTGAACGGAGTCGCAAGTAGGAGGGCACCAGCCCCCACCAGGATGTAGCTAATAATTCCGGTGGGTGATGCAAACCTGTTCTTTTTTAAAATATATGTACTCGGTTGTATTTGTTAAGATCTCTTTTTTACTTCGTTTACATTTATATTTGTTGTTGTCTGTATATCCAAAGGAACTGTTGCTGGGCTAGCACCATGAGCGTCGTTGGACGGTGTGTGCGCTCAATAAGATATCACAATTATTATTATTATTACTACTATTATCATTGTTATCATTATTATTATTATTGTTGTTGTTATCATTATTATTATTGTTATCATTACTATTACTATTATCATTAATATAACCAAATCCTCCTCCTAGAGAGGCGTTAAAGGGGGATTCGAATCTTGTTCCGTGTAGCTTACAAGCCTTAAATGTGATCTACTCCTACCATGCCTACGCTACTACATAAATCATAATGGCAATGTGCATTCCTCGTAAGGAACGAAGAGTAGATGGAAATTTCTAATGTCATCAATGACGGTAGCTGCTATGAGGGATTTGGCAACTACCTGTATTGATGGCATTATGATGACAATAATCTTAGTTTGGTGTGGACCTATGGAACGCTTAATTCCACTCCAGCCCTTGTTGGCACTCTCCAAAAGCAATCCTTTCAATTTCAAATTAGTCGGGGTGTCGGGATAACAAATGAATAGCCAGCAACCCCCCGAGGCGGGAAATGTTTCTATTCTTCCGTCAGCCCTCTGAAATATTGATGAAGCTGAAAATTTGATGTGGAAAAAGCCTCTTCTCGCATCCCGCATAACTGAGGATAACTTAATCAATTACAGAGCAGCACAGGTGATTGATTATTTTCTTGCCAGGCTCGAAATTAAATTCCCCAAGGCGAGGTTTATGTTGCTTGGAAGGCACAACATAGCCTTTACTTGAATGATCGCAACCGACCGGTAAACCTCCTGTATAATTATAGCCAGGAGGATAAGCACACACCTCACCATCTTTGTTTCTTCACCTATTTATCAGGACCAAATAAATGCTTATTAACTCGTACTCAGGTGTATATTAGTGTGTCCTTTCCTTGTTTCATTCCTAGTCAAGATATCGGTACCTCGACTCACTCCTGCACCCAACCAAACAAAACAGCCCGACTTGCATTCATTCAGTACCCCATTTTCAATATATATGTAAATCGTATGCAAATATGAAGAACAAACAATTCCCTTGACAACTGCGAAACATGTTAATATTCGATTTGACTTTTGAACTATAATTTCATTTGGATTTCCGGTTATAATCCTTTTCACTGGTTTGAACACTACCGGAATGAAATAACACCAAGTAGATATAGATTTTATATCAGCCGAATTAAGTGAACAACAGATGACCTATAAACAAAACTACTTGGCTAATGACCTGGAAATTGTCTAAGCTAAAATGAGAATATCTTCCAGTCAAATTGCTGCTCGTCTGGCCGTTCAACGACGAAAAGCAAAAATCGAAGTTACATAATTGCCTTTCCATAATTATCATACTAATATTCACAGTTCTTACATTTAATCGGCTTTTATGCATATATCCTCTAGACATTATTATATACTAATGCAGGTCACCGAAAATGAGATTGACTATGATATTGCAATACTTTAAATAGCTTCCATTTCAAATGAGTTCTCAAACCCACTCATGTTGCATGTGAAACAATTCTTCCTCCCGTTTAATCTGCATGAGTAGGCCGTATAGAACAGACTTCAAATTACTTTCAAGGCAAAATATTCAAATTAAAATGATCATAATAAAAAAGACAATTAACTCAATTCGCCCGCAGATCCATTCATTTCTAAAAAGAACCTTTAACATACATCTTGCTGTAACTGAAACAGAATTACAGCTGTATTATGTTTTTGACCCGTCTATGGTCTTTACATCCCCGAGTTGCCCATGTGCGCCACCTGGGGCACTTGAAATTGTTTCTGGATTTGCTCGTTGTCTTTATATTTGCCTTTTTATAACAAGATATAGGAGAGGGAGGCGGGGGGGGGGGTGGAATCGCGAAGGATTGTGCAATTAGAGGGAGGAGTGAGCGCGTGTGTGGGTAAGGGTGTGAGCTTGAGAGGGGGGGGGGTGATGGGACAGAGTGAAGGGATAAGATTGAAAATGGGGAAAACGGGACTGGGAGAGATTGAGTGAAAAAGGGTGCTGGTGAAATGGAAGGTTCGGTTGGACAATAACTGTAAGTTTTTTGTTTAATATGAAACTCGTGTGTGTGTGTGTGTGCGTGTGTGTGGATGGTGAAGAGACAAAGACAATTAAGCAGTGGGAAGCAAATAATGTTTCAGTCGACATATTGAGCTAAGAAATATTGGGAATGGGCGCGTGGGTACCAAAGTGTGTGGGTGTGTGCATGCGCGACGGTATTATGGAATCAATTTATACTACTATGTGTAAAAAGAAGAGTAGATGTGTTTTAGAAGAGACACAGACCGGGAGATAGAAAGAGAGATCGTTTGTATTTCGAGGGTGTGTGTGTGTGTGGGTGCTAGGCGTGATCGAATCTTCCCTGCGAGACAACAGTAATTGTGTGTGTGTGTGAGTGTGAGTGAATGAGGGAGACATGAATAGAAAGAGATGGATAAAAGAGATATTGACCCTCCTCTAACCAGTCTTATTCCCACCACTTGCAATTGCTATCGGGCTTAATTCTCCCATTGGCTTTTCCGAAAACGACCAGCTACGAACTCTTGCATGGGCAGCGAGCTATCCCTTATCTCAGCGTGTCGTGTTTGCTCCTCTTCAGAGGCACGAAATGTCACAAGTAGCAGCTATTTCCTCGGAGAAATCACAAGTTATGAGTTTATCGTCCGACAATGATGTCTCCGCCTCGATCCACTCCCTGGAGATTCAATCCAAATAACATGCATTTCCAAGTCTCTATGTTCAATCTGTGTCTTGAAGATTATTATACGAGACGTATTTCACTTGTGTTTTGATATACTACTTCTGCTTTCTACATTGTGGAAACGAATTATATAGATACCATACATTAAAAATTGAAGTTATATCTGCAAGGGTTTTTATTTTTTTTATATTTTTATCGCTCAATTAAATTGTTTTCAGCATATTTAATTTTTTTTTGTTTAAATGACGTGACATTGGTTTATAAATCGAATGGGTCCTTAGATTATCCTAAACTAGTGTTCATAAACTTCTGCACTGTTAGTGCATTATATAATTTGACGATTTAAATGTAGTTTTACAATTTTAATTACATTCCACTTGGAAAACTAACCAAGAAAAAATTGAATTATTGAATTGGATTATTCTGACAGAATAATCCCTGTTGCTTCGGTGTTTTTTCCAAATATTTTGATTTGATTAGAACATTTAATAATAAATAATAGTTCGAACTGTCCATCCGCTTCTCCGCAGATTTATACCACTCCTTTTTGTCGCTTTAATTGATTTCCGGCAAGATTTTATTCTTTCAAGAATACTATATATATCAGAACCATTATGGCAATGAACTTTTTTTTCCATAATTCATGTACATACACTCGGCAACCTGGATAACCATGAAGGCAAGAATGATAGCTTTAAGCAAGAGTCAAGATCCTCAAATTGGCAACACGGTATTGTGCTGCGCAGACGATATGTGCAAGGGAAGGGCAATTTTGTGTCAATATTTGCTCGTGCTAACAATAACTCGTCCACTTGACAACGAACCGCGCACTTGACTTCATTGTCTCTCTCGCCCAACCGCTAAAACCAATTGGCGCACACTCCATTTGTTATCAGAGATGATGTGTCGAAATTCATTCAATGGGGAAGGAACTTCAAGGAAGAAAAAGAGCGCAAAGGTGGTTTTATATAACACCGATTTCAATTTAAGGAATGGGATCACTTCGAATTTCTTTGATATGCAGATGAATCTCTTTATATAAGCCATCCTTTTTTCTGCTAGCAGTCGTGGCAGTCTGCTTTTATCAGAAATTTCTACTAGGTTAAAATTCATATTCTTGTTATTTCCCTTGCTCCTCTTTCTTAACATCCACCTTTTGATAGTGAGCATTTGCTATGATTAAAAATTGAATTTATTTAAAGGACAAGTCCACCCCAACAAAAACTTGATTTGAATAAGTAGAGAAAAATTCAACAAGCATAACATTGAAAATTTCATCAAAATCGGATGTAAAATAATAAAGTTATGGCATTTCAAAGTTTTGCTTATTTTTAACAAAATATTCATATGAACGAGCCAGTTACATCCAAGTGAGAGAGTTGATGACATCACTCACTCACTATTTCTTTTGTATTTTATTATATGAAATATGAAATATTTTTTTTTCTCGTCATTGTCATGTGAAATGAAGTTTCATTCCTCCCTGAACACATGGGATTCCATTATTTTTACATTTTGTGCTTCAGGCATGGAGGTCCTAATCGTCAAATTCGTAAAAATTGAAATATTGTATAATTCAAACAATAAAAAACAAAAGAAATGGTGAGTGAGTGACATCATCAACTCTCTCATTTGGATGTTACTGGCTCGTTCATATAACTATTTTGTTAAAAATAAGCGAAACTTTGAAATGTCATAACTTTCTTATTTTACATCCGATTTTGATGAAATTTTCAGCATTGTGCTTGTCTGATTTTTCTCAATTGATTCAAATCAACATTTTTCTGAGGTGGACTTGACCTTTAAATATTAATTTACAAATAACGTGTAAATCAAACATATAGGTTAATGTATTTTTTTTCTTGCAATAAAATTGAACAAATTTTCCCATGGTATATAGAATGTCTAGCATACACACACGCTTTAGTATAAAGTTTACAGCATTGGCTACAGTAAAAAAAATGTTCTTACGCAGCGTATAAGCGTCCTTATACAATCTGCTCTTTTAAAATTAATCACATGTGCGTTGACAGTAGCGTGTTGAACAATGTATCATCTACAACCTTGTACCCGATATGAAATTGATTAGGATGCCTTTGGTGTTGATAAACGATGAATATTTCATGTATGAGTATAACACCGTGTTTACCCTGTCTGTTAAAAAGTGATTATACAGAGAAGCAAAAAATGCATGCTCGACAGGAAAGACATATCCAGGTATCTAAATTGAAACTTGATTAAAGGATAAACACGTTCTCGCCCCTGTGCATATGACATTATCTGCTACTTTTTCGTTCGTCTTTGCAAGGTCCGCCTTTTTCATTCATCCTTTTATATTTTCTGTAGGACTTGTATTTTGCCACCTGATTGCTTGAATAAAAGAGCTGATTTTACTGGTCGTTAATATCTGCCTTTTCACTTAGCTCCCTTCTCGCTTGAAAAATACACAAGGGCGCACGTGATCAAACTCACATACATTCATCCACACCCAGCCCACACACCCTCTACGTAACCTCTCTTAACTGGCTTTAACCCCTCCTTAACACTCCCCTTTTCTCGATCAGCCACCGCGCTAACCTCACGTCTTCTCCCGAGTTTTACCTTCCAGCAACGTTTGTTTTCCTTTTGCGTTTTGACACAACCATACATTTTTAATGATGTTGTCTTCATTCTAATTCCTATGATCGATTAAAAAAAATATGATGAACTTTTGATTTGTTAAAGCATCATTTTAGGTTTTGTTCGTAAAAAATTTTTCGCCTTGCGATCTATCGACCATTTCCCTAATGAAATATGATGAAACTGCTACAGACTCGCATTTGGGTACTGTGTAGACTAAAGCAGCAATAATTGAAATACAGTAGCATTGATTTTTATGCCCACAATTTCATTTCATTTTTCAAATAATACAGCGTCATAGCCAGCGGAGCTTGAGTTCTAATATAAGATACTACCGTTCCATCAGAAATCTATCTTGACAGAATATACTCTTGACGACCTTTTTTCGATTATATGCCACACAACAACCTCATTTCATAGAAAATGTAATCTGGTCGGTACCAATTGATATATCAGAAGAAAGGATTCCAGTGGAGTTTTGTACGAGATTTTATTCATTTTCAAAATGATTTTTGTTGCAGATGTTCGGTATGATTGAGAGTGATGCAAATAAGATCTAGTTTAAGCCAAACTGATCTAATTCAGCAATTATGAACCGGGTTACTGCCCTCATTTCAATATGGGAATCGCTGTTCCCTCGAAAGTCATATAATACTGCGACACCTCTCATTGATATGTGGAACAAGGCCATGAAATGCTTCTGGACAGGCAATCTTAAGAGAGCAAGCCATGATAGTTTCCATTATTGCAACCCGGATAGCTCTCCTGTGGCGGTGGTGTATACTATAGCTGCCATATACCGTGCCGCGCGTGTACATGCTTTTCATCAAAAGTCGGGTACACATCGATCACTGGGCAAGCGGATATGAGATCCTCCGTGAACCGGAAGTGATCCTCGGTGCACCGGAAGAGGTGAAGCGGGTGTCCCGACAGCATGACTAAAAAACCTAACGATTTTGCCCCCCTCCGCCGTTTCTGCAAAACATTATACAAACTTTGTGACGAGATGAGGGTTGTCAAGCAGGACACGTGGGCGAATTGTGGTTTGGAAGTGTATCAATTTTCTTGTCCGAGTTCCCACTGTTTGCTGTCACGTGATCCCATGTTTTCGATGCTTCCCACTTTCCTGTGCCCCACCCGTAAGGCTGTCAATACGCGAAAAATCAATTCGAGTGTCAAGGATAGTGTCAGTCGGTGATCCCGAAGATGTTTGAAATACGTAATACTTTCTTGGAAAATATTAAATAGAAACTAAGGCGTTTTTCAGACGGGAATGAAAGGAAAGGCATAACAAATTTCAGAAATTAAGAAAAGTGTCGGGGATCGAAAATTAGATATCAATCGAGAGTAAAAACTAAAATGAAATAATTAGAAAAATGAAAAGCAGAACAGTTTCGAATAGAAGCGTTTATTAACTATTTGTTTGAATGTGCTTAATGGGGGGAGGGGGCCTTCACCCCTTATTCTGCCCCTCTGTTCATTTGTATCTATTTACAAAATTGCTTGTTTCCACTTACAAAATTATGGATCCAGAATCATGGGGTAGGTAGCAAAAAAATAAAGCTTTGCGATGGATATCAAAGATGAAAGATCGCCTCCAAATTGTTCATGATCTCTGATTTCAATAATATTCGCAAGTCACCCTGATCTTAATTGGTCATTGTGATTTAGCGATTGATGACAAATTTTCGTCGCTACAGTGCCCTGAATAGAGATTGATTGTATCTCGATCGGCAAGAAGGTGATTCACCCTATGGCTATACAGTCACACTATAATAAACCCGACCCCAAACCGAACGTAGGCATGTCATTGGGTTTAGCTTTGATCGTTCTGGAGTTGATTTGACCGGTGAGACTGTGACGTCAACGCATAGCACTGAAGCGATTGCTTCCAGAGAGTTCCGAAGGCTTGTCATAGAAAAACAGTGATCTTAGAAGCGCATATTCGGCGCCGGGCTGTTTCAGCCGTCTCCAAACCAACTGCATGCGACGATGCTGTATATAATACCAACGACCTTCGCATACTTTTAGTGGCATTTAATTTGATTCAGACGATATACAATTGACATAGTTTTGGAGCGAAAACATAATGGGGAGAGTATTATAAACGTGTATATAATTTACTTTTGGTGGCGTTGGAATAGTTACGCTCTCGTCCTGGTTGTGCGATCCGTACAGCTGAAAATAGATGGGCGGCGTTAAACAGTGGGAAAATAATGACGTAGGATAATCCATGTAAGATGTAAGCGGCAGTATCAAAATCAATATATTTGATGTGGGACCATGAATTCTATAAATGACTCATACCGCTTGGTGATACAATACTTAAGTTATTGCATCTATAAAGGGAATATAATGGGCAATCGGAGTAATCTACATGTATATTGTATTTTTTTTATTGAAGAATGTCTTTTATTGCTTAGAATGAAAATATTTCATGACTGGATTGCAAAATAAAAGGAAATGATGGGTTTTTTTTATTCACTTTGGATGAAAAAAAATTAGTTATCGTATTTAGTGAAATAAGACTTTTACACTGAGGTATATTTTTATAACGGTGTTTATTTGTTTTCTTACAATAAATCAGCGACGTTTCAAACCCTTAATTGCCGCCACTCAATAAGCTATCTTATCCATTTGGAAAATGTTATTGCCCATCATAATATAACACTTAAACTAAAGCCAAAACAACTCTGGCATGGTCAAAGAAATATGTCCATGCTACCTTGACTTTGCGTTCGAACGCGAATTCAAGTTGCCAAACATGTCGGGTAGGATAGCTATGACCAAGGAATGAAACGAATTGTTCAATTGGTTTTGAAGAAGAGCATGTTCAGATATTTGATAATGTCATGTTAACATCTGTAGTAGATTTAAGCATATCGGTGTTAGATGTGAACACACTAATATCACGTGACTTGAACGCGGTCAGGCACTCTTAATATCAGTAGAAATGTCTATCACAGTAAATTAATAAATTTCTTAATCACGATCACGAGTATAATCATTTATCATGATGATTACTGTGACCTTATAAGATTAATTGAGGCCACTGCACACCTTTTGATTTGTCTGCTACCCGATTTTGGAATAAAACGCAGTAGAATTTCATGCTAATATTGAGACATGCTAGGAATATCTTACTTTATAATGTGCTAGATCATCGCAGGAATACCAATATTAAAATCTGTGACTATGCTATCATCCTTTTTAGAATAAAAGAAAATTTAATATCTAGTCGTAATGACGTCATAGCTATTGTATAAAAGACTATGAATTGAAATTAATTTGGCCTTTACTCCAAAATAAAGGCTTTCATCCGTCCAGAATTGATATATACTATTATTATTTCAGTTAATTCGAACCTCAACTATAAATATACTTTTCATTACATTTTCAGAAAATGAGCAAAATGCGATTTGTTCGAAATCGGATCGTTGACCAGTCGTAAGGTGTGCGGTGACCTTAATGTATGCATGATAATGTCCGGGAAATATATCTCAAGAGAAATGTGGCATAAGTTCTTACATATTTGATATAATGGTTATCATCAATCGATAGCATCACTTTGATGACAGATTTTATGCGTGAATAAACTTGTAATCAAGGTATTTCTTCAATTTATATGTTAAATGACGTATTATCCAATGACATGAATTGTGTTGTCGATATTGAACCTATTTTGATGGTGGAATACTGATTTATCGTCTTCTTCGGCATCAGGTCTGTCCTCTTAATTTAACATGACTATCACAGTGAGGTACAATTTCCTTGCTCAAAAGCAGATTATTAGTCAGGTCTGTTTACACAGTAAACGTCTTCAATCGGCCCGAAATTGAGTTACAGTGATATTCAATGGTGCAATGATTATGTAAAAACAAATCAGGGGAAGATATGAACACACCGATACCAATGCGATACCGATAGCTTGACGTCCCAATTTCTCGATACTATACTCACGGTATCACTAATGACGCGACGCATGTTATAACCTTTTTCATGATGTCACGACGTTACGTATGCCATTATACCATGATGTTAATTATGTCACAATGTTATGTCACGGTGTCACTTTTGGCACGATGTAATAGTTAACCACTGCCAATATATACTAGTTATACTGGTTCTTTTTTATGATCTTGGATCTTTGACATATTGATATACATGTACCACCAGTCAGGCATTTTCAATCTGACTGAGTAAATAATGGTATGTTTCCCATTTTTTTGCTGTTTTGGGCTTTGCTTGCCTTCTTGTAAACTCCCAGCAATTATGTCTTTTAATGTATTCGCAACATCTAAATTGCTCGAAGATGCTAGTTATGTCTCATCCCTTTCACAAACACACTTATTTTCATTTCATGAAAAAGTCAGCATTAAAACGATATACACAAAAATTGAATTACCCCCTCCCCCCGGCAATCGCCAAGGCTGTACTCATGGTGTTTTGGGGGGAAAGCACGTTCGAGAATATACATGTAAAAATGTTTTGGAGAGTAGGTCTCCCCTGATCCCCATTTTGATGTATGCCCGCCCTCTCTGTCCCATCCTTCATATCATTTCATGTCTTTACCGTCCAGCTCTCATCACATGCCCATACACCCCTAGATTGGTCCGCACAGTTGGTTGCTAAGGGCGCTCTCATCCGTGACGTCACAACACAGCTGGATGAGTGAATGCTGTTGTTTTTCGCCAGCGGCGATTACGATATTAAACTCCAAGCATGAAGGCGATATGAAATAAGGGTGGATATTAATCAGGATTCGACTAGGTAGAAGGGGAGGGTAGAACACAGAGGGGTGGGGTATGGGTGTGGTCGGAACGCTCGTGATGGGACAATAGTGTAACTGGATGATTTCCGCTGGATATGCAGTGCCGACTAGAAAGCATTAAGGTTGTATTGATATACAAAAAATGTTTTTTGAAGGAGGGGCAATACAAAAAGGGGCGTTAAAATTACATCAGGATTTACTTAAGTGAATGATAATATTTCAATGCGGAATGAGAGGGTGACAGACACAGTGATTTTTTGGATAAATAATGTAATTTTTACATTATCATATGCAGAAAATTAAAAAAAGAAATCTTATACATTCAACATGTTCACGAGAACACGGACAGATATTGACGATTAATATACTAAAAGAAACATGCCTTAATCAATATCAATGATAATACAAGGATATAAAAGTAAAGTTGGCGAACTCTCAAGGAAAAAAAATGCCAGGTCTGGACTTTTAATGCTACAGTTACATCGGGTAAACTGACTCCAGACATACCCAATTTATTTCGTTACTATATACCATTGACATTCCATCGATCAGTGGAATCGTCCCGTTGGTGTGACTTTAGCAATATAGGTACATGCCAATACCACCTTGAAAGCAATTCTAAATGGTACAACTGTCTGGTCTTGAAGAATCGCTATAGCTTCATCTATACGCTTTCAGTCCAAAGAGGCACATGTGAGGATGCTCCAGGTGTGGTACTTTAAGGATGCTGAACGGTGCTTGATAGCTTTTGTCATCATGGTTTACTCCACAAATAATACTTGCATGTATCCACAGCCTAAGACTGAAAACACCATTACTGTGCTACCCATTTTTGACCCTACACTGTAAAAACTGTGGTGTTAAAACTGACACCAATTGGTGTTAATAGAGGACGACACCCTGATGTTTAAAAATTATACCTTAGAGATTGAACATAATACGAGAGTGTGAATGTAACAACCAAAGGTGTTGTAATAACACCTATAGGTGTAAAACTAACACCACCAATTTAACACCGGTGAAAAATAACTGGTGTTATCCTCTATGTACACCGGTTAACACCATAGTTTTTGCTGTGTACCTAGCCCAGATACTCATGTTTTAATATTACCCACTCAGACAACACGCTGCGCGTATCAACATGCATGTGTACAGAGTGCAACCAAGCGCCACTAGAGTTAGTTCACGAACGCACAACCTCACAAAGGTTATGGGGGATCAAAGCCAAACGACCGAAAATATCAACATTTTGAAGAAGAACAAAAAATGTGGGGAAAATGCATAAAAATTAATATCCGTTGAAGTTGATCTCCTAATGCCTTAGTCGGGAAATTAGGTCAACACAAGCGAAGTTCGGCAGGTAGGGTCAGATAGTATCATCTAGCCTACGTGTTAAGTATATGATATCGTAATGTCATCGCAAAGAAGCGCACAGTTAAAGCTGAATTGAAGTATGCATGCTTTCCTTAGTGAACACCTACTCTTGGTTGTACGAACAACTGCAGTTAAACCAGCGAATCAGCTTCTGAATGACTTCATTAAAACACGCCTGAAACTGTAATAATCGAATTAGTATCCATTTGATACCACACATTCGTATTCCGAATAACATCATTTACCTGGCTATCAATGCAATTAAGAACAGTTTTAAATGAAATTTGATATATTTGTATTTTATATACATTCATATTGTTTTTTTCCTTATCGGACACCTACCCTTGGTCTTACGAAAAACTGCAGTTAAACAAGCTATTCAGTTTCTGAATGACTTCATTAAAACACGCCTGAAACTGTAATAATCGAATTTGTATCCATTTGGTACCACACGTTCATATTCCGAATAACATTATTTACCTGGATATCAGTGCAATTACGAACAGTTTTAAATGAAATTTTGTGTATTTATATTTCATATACATTCATATTGCTTTTTTAATAAGTCCGAAAAAATACTTTGGACATCTCTTGCGGCACTTCATATGTCATTGGTAACTTCAAAAGCCAGTCTCGCACTATGCGATTCGTTGCGATCCGAATTACAAATTAATTATGATAAAATTTGATATGAATATTCCAACTAAAAAAATATTACGGATCAGATTTCAGAATAGTGGTCGGACTACTGAAATCGAAATTCAGTCCATTTAGAGCCTCCCTGAATGAATAAAAACAAATTCAATTCCAAATCGTAATGACGTCATCATCGGCTGCGACTTTAAGCCGATTTGGACTTAACTCCCACCATAGAGCTTGCCGCTCTAAAAATATGATTTTAGTTTTCCGAACAATATGCCAAACTTGGAATAAAATCATTTTACTTCTTGGAATTTTCATATTTAATGCAAAATGCGAGTTCTTGAAAAATCGCGTCTCATCGGATCGCATGGTGTCAGACGGGCTTAAGACATACGGAACGTTACGAGTGCCTTTATGGAACAGCACTTTGGTATGATCTGTGTGGTTTATACACTCATGTGCAGCCACACCGATAGAACCGTTATCAAACCGTCAGACGGCACGCCATTCGCAATAACTTTATCGTTGATCAATTAAGAATTGGTATCGTTGGTGTGACGGTGTGACCGAGGCATTTGCTTGAAGCAGTCGTCCCAATCTCTTTGACCTTAGAGACGTAATTTTGCCTCAAGTAAGGAGTTTGTTTTCTGCCCATAATTCGAATCATAACATCGCTTCTTGCCTATACATAGCAGGTCACCGTATGGCGTCCTTCCCCTCTGGATTGTCCTTCTGTTATGTTTAAGGCTCAATATACATTACATGTACCACTTATGATTCGTTTTCATTGCTTTATTTGTTTCATAAGTTTATAACGCTTGTTCATCATAATCTCTCCTTTTACTTTAATTGATTAATTGATTTACGTGTTTTCTTTTACTTTCAATTTGTTTCTTGATTCGTTCATTTTATGTAGTTCTTTCATAAATTTACATTTTGGGGGCTTATTCTGTTGCCATTAGATTTTGTCTCTGTTTCTCACCTATTAATATACTACTTCTACAGTTCTACTACTACTACTACTACTACTACTACTACTATTACTACTAATAATGATAATATTAATGATGGTGCCGATGATAATGATGATGATGATAAATAATGATAATAATACTAATAATAACAATAATAACAATATTAGTTACATTTACAAAGCATTTCATACTTTGGTTTCTAAGCGCTGTGCATTGTAATTATTATAACCCCAGTCATAGGATCCATCACTGTTCCACACATAAAGTGCACCTTCTCCAATCACGGGGGAGTTCCTGCCAGGCAACCGTTAATCGGTGCACACGTGTCAGTTTGACGTTCACATCCAACCAGGTAGCACCTGGGTGGAGAGTGGCTAACGTGGATATGTGCCTTGCCAAAGATATTATCGCCGGGTGTGATTCGAACCATCGATCCTTTGTTCAATAGTCATGTGACTAGACCACTACCCCACGACACATTTACAATATGTCTTTCTCTTCAATTTTTGTTCAAATAGACATATATATCTGATTTTTCTTATAATAATAATAATTGGCATTTATATAAACGCTCAGTATCAATCTACGACTATTCAAAGCGCTTCACAATTATTATTATCCAGTCACTGGATTCATAGCATTCCAAGCAGCCTGTTAGGCTTGCTTCCTACCGGTACTCAATTAGCACCTGGGTGAGAGTGGGAAAGTGTGGATTAACGCCATGCCAAAGGGCGCTAGCCCATCGTGGGATTCGAATACACGACCCTCAGATTATATGGCGAGAGTCAGAACCGCTACACCACGGCGCTTGTTTATTTTTCTTCGGAAATGCATTATTCTCTGTCTTAACTCATTGACCCCCCCCCCCTTCGATTGATTACGATTTTTTAAAATCAAAATGTCCCCATATTCTGTAAAAATTCATTTATCACAAGACACTGAATTAGGAAAAATTCGTTTATTCATTTTCTTTTTGTCTCTTTGTCTCCTTTCTCTCTGTCAACCCGTCCCACCCTCGGTCTCTCTCTTTATCTCTCTACTTGTGTGCTGATAATGTGATGTATTATTAAGCAGCAGGCTACCTGCAATCAGGAGACATCTGTTTGTTCACTCCAACCATAATGCATGCAAGAAGGTTATACCCACAGCGTATTTCTCATCTACACACTCTTAAAGGACAAGTCCATCCCCCAAAAAATCATTTGAATAAAAAGAGAAAAATCCAGCAAACATGATATCAATAATTTAATTCAAACCGGATGTAAAATAAGAAAGTAATACATTTTAAAGTTTCGCTTTATTTCACAAAACAGTTATACGCACATCGTTTGTATGCAAAAGAGGATACTGATGACGTCATCCACTCACTATTTCTTTTGTATCTTATTATATGAAATATTTTGATTTTCTCGTCATTGTCATGGGAAATGAAGTTTCATTCCTCCCTGAACACGTGGAATTCCATTATTTTAACATTTTGTGCTTCAGGCAAGGAGGTCCTAATCATCAAATTCGTAAAAAATAGAAATATTATAAAATTTAAACAATAAAAAACAAAAGAAATAGTGAGTGAGTGACATCATCAACTCTCTCATTTAAATTTAACTGGCTCGTTCATATAATTATTTTGTTAAAAATAAGCGAAAATTTAAAATGTCAAAGCTTTCTTATTTTACATCCGATTTTGATGAAATTTTCAGCATTGTGCTTGTCTGATTTTTCTCTATTGATTCAAATCAACATTTTGCTGGGGTGGACTTGACCTTTAAACACTTACCTTCGCGATGCACACTAAAGGAGGGGAGGGGGAGTTGATTCTTCTGATAGCAATGCCGCGCACCGCTCACAGATACAGCAGTCACACTCGAAAAAAACATACACGTTACTAACCAAATATATTACGTTGTTTCCAATGACATCCCCTCGGCAGGTGTGTCTGTAGCTTAAAGGAGAATGAAACCTTTGGAACAAGTATGCTTGTGTAAAAACAGAAAAAATCAAAGAATGAGAACAAAGAAAGTTTGAGAAAAATCGGACAAATAATGAGAAAGTTATGAGCATTTTAATATTGCAATCACTAAAGCCAAGGAGATCATCATATTGGCAATGCGACAAGGATGTGTGATGACACAAGTGAACAACGTTCCCTTTGACGGACTATAAAATACCCCCAAATGTCTCTTTTTGCTTTTTCTTATACCATGGTCACATTTGTTCTACGGCGGCCGTACGGCGAGTCGATAACAGCCGTTTTATCAAGTTTGATTCAAACCACCTATATGTAGTTGGACAAAAAAATGTTAAAACGGCTGTTTTCGACTCGCCGTACGGCCGCCGTAGAACAAATGTGACCATGACATTATGGTGATACAAACTCTTTATCCATGATGTATTCTGTAAAAATCTGTATTACATGCCCTCCTATAGAAAGAACACATGATCTACTGATAGATGTGATAAAAGAGGCAGTATAAGTGAAATATATAATAAAGAAATGGGGAGAGTTGTTCACAAGTGACATCACACATCTTTGTCGCATTGCCAATATAAGGATCTCCATAGCATTAGTGATCGCAAAATTCAAATGCTCATAAGTTTCTCAATATTTTTGTCCGATTTTTCTCAAACTTTTGTTGATCTGTTTCTTTGATTTTTCTGATTTCACTTAAGCTATCTTAATCCAAAGGTTTCATTCTCCTTTAATAGTGGTCAGCTCAAGAAGGGCGTTGATGAGTGGGAGCGCGCAAGAAAATTGGTCGATTCGAGCCCGTGCTGGGATGTGCTAATGTGTTGAATGCCACGGTCATTGGCAAGACCCCCCCAAATCATTTACCGTTGGCTCCTCAGTGCATCAAGAGATCGATATTTATGAATGGGATATAAATGAACCTCTATTGTACATTAACATAAATTATCTATTGTACATTAACATAAATTATCTACATGTTTATGTCTTGTTCATCCATGCTGGGTGATTACGTGAGATTTATAGTCCCTTTAGAGGGTGAGGGCGTAGCCCACCCCCTCCCCCTCTCCCGGATTGCTACCTATTGGTTGATCGTAATTTTGGATGGTTTAACCTTGGCGCGGAAGTGATCAATGTACAGTAGTACGAGAAAATATATGAGAGCCATTATTATTCTCTTCTTTTTAAAGAAATCATATTGTCATTATTCCCTGATTTATTTAGTCCTCTAACATTTTATACTAGCGAAATATAAAGCTCGTTACTGTAAAAATATCAGTTCAATCTTTTGGAAAGTCGGAAATGATCTAATGAGAGCTTGCTTGCTTCGAAATAAGTAGACCAATAAATTATGCCAAGGGTTAAACAAATATGGATAGGAATAAACCAATCAGCATGATAATTATTTTTCTTTGATATTGAACACGGCATAACTATTCTTTCCGGCTTGTAATCTATGACAAAAATATTAATGGATACCAATTTATCAACTATACATCAAGGCTATGTTCAACAGCGTGTCTAAAGATGTAGGCCATGGTTAACAGCGAATAAATTAATTCATAAATTAATCATTCTATTAAACGTGATAATGTAAACAGGGAAACCACATGTCATGACAGTAAGAGAGTAAGTACGTTGTTTTTGTGAAGTAAGTTACTTCACAAAAACAACAAAAAATTTCGGTGACAGGACATAATAATCTCAGAGGGCAAAGGGTTCGAGTTTTGATTGTAATACAGTTATTGTTTCAGAATAATTTGACGATACAGATTGTGTTTTTTTTCTAATTCTGGAGGTTGGATTTTAGGTTTGTTTTAACTTGCAGATTCACTATCGGAGCAATTTTCGCCAGAGCAAATGTCATGGGACCCAATTTTTACTATCTTTCTGGGCTATATTTGGCTTTAAAATGCTTGCAGGTAGATTTTGGACTGTATTCAGTTCATGTTTGAAACTGGAACTTATTTACCCTGCCACTGTAATTAGCTGTCTCTTTTTATAAATCAGTAAGTAAAAAATATTTGTAGATGGAAATGAGTTAAATCCGAGTTTAATGGTTTGGATTTACTTTTTATTCGGTATTTCTTAATCTGATACTTAAACACAATGACACACAAACACGCATCCTACATACGTAAATGAAAAAAAATCATATACATCAGTAAAAACAAATACATCCCTGAATCGGAATTCTTAAAAAATGAATACTTTTGTGATATTTTTTAGAGTTAGTAATGTTCGGTTTTATGCTCCTAAATGAAAATATTGTTTTATCGAATGTATATCCTTGATAACGATTTCAAATAAATTGCAATCTTATTGAATTTTAAGAGATTATAATTGCATGCACAGTATATGATGCTACTGACAATGATTTTGATTTATATCGAAAAAAAACTAATCATACAGGTCTGGATAGATTTATTTTTAAAGAAATCGAATTGGTATCACTTGCAAAAGCAACGAGCGTTTGGAAGTGTGGTATAATAAAAGAAGAGAGACAGATGGACAGAAGGGAGAAAGAATGGAAGAGAGACGGTGGAAAGTGTAATTAAAGAGAGAGGGAGGGAGAGAGAGAGGGGGAGATGAGGGGAAGATTATAGAGAGGGGAATGTATAGTGCGAAAGATAAAGAGAAAAGGAGAGTCAGCGAGATGGGCGCTCTATAGGAAGGGAAGATGAGGGAGTAAAGCAGAAAAAGGGTTGATTGTTTAAACAAATATCCAGCGGGACTTTGGGACACGTCACGTACTACTCCCATGTGTCTTAAAAACATCGAACCTCTGATGCTATGCCATTTCGAGAGAAAAAAAACCAATCCGATCGATTAGCACCTATGAAATTTCACTTTATACGTCAGAAGAAGTCTTCAACGACATCTTCGTAAAACCTAGATTTTCAGACATTCGAGAAAATCTATTAAGGGAGTGATTTTTGATGTACAGGGAAAGAGGAGCAGACATGTCTAACGGTATCCCCATATGAATATACACTGTAAAAACTGTGGCGTTAACACTGACACCAATTGGTGTTAATTGAGGACCACACCCTGAGGTGTTAAAATTACACCCTAAAGATTGAACATTACACCAAAGAGTGTAAATGTAACAACCAAATGTGTTGTAATAACACCTATAGGTGTAAAACTAACACCACCAATTTAACACCGGTGTAAAATAACTGGTGTGGTCCTCTATGTACACCGGTTAACACCACAGTTTTTGCTGTGTACCATTCTGTGTTCCATTGTTAGTCATGTTAACGAAATACAGTGACCGTGGTCGAGTGGTCTAAGGTGTCTGACTCCATCTTGGAAATCGGGGGGGGGGTCGATTACCGGTCCGGCCTACTTGTATGACATAAACAAAAATTTGCATTATTGATATTTTTACATATATTGATATATTTACATTATTGATATACAAAAATATATATGTGCATTATTGATACAAACGTTCACGTGTGCTTATTCTAGAGTTGAATTGCGAATGTGCTTAAAATACTTCTGCATGGGGCCCGTTTCATAAAAGGACTTGCAACTGTTGTAACTTTGCCATCATGGCAACGACCATAGTAACGTGGCTCAGCAGCCAATCACGATAAGGTTTCCGTGGTGGTTGCCATATTGGCAAAATTACAACAATTGCAAATCATTTATGAAACGAGCCCCTGATGTTGATTGAGTAATCGAAACCATTTTTTTATTATCCACTCTTTGAGAGGGTGATGGAAAACGATTTTCATAGCCATTATCAAAGTAAAAAAATATATCCATTGGTGTGGATTATCTATAGAAGAGTGTATATACAGAGTCTGGTAATTAAACTATATCTTGAAAATGCTTCAAAGAGTTACCTGATTATTTTGTGGTAAATTCTCAGCAGAAAAATAAACATGGATGAATAGGTATAACCATTATGATTATACGTTATTAAATCAAATGTATGCATTCACATTACTGCGTGCCTTATGACTCTTCTCAACAAGAATGATTTGACACTCAAGTTATGAAATGGATAAGAAAAGATGAATATTTGTAAATTATTAACATTGATTCAATCTGAGACGGTTTGGTAAGCCTTTTGATTTGATTTTTGTAATTTAATTTAAAAATAAATAACTAATAATAATGCACATTGTATGAATGTTTGTACTAGCAGTCGCAATTCAAAGAATTTATGGTAGTAAGAGGCTCGTGTAACTAAACACGACCACGTGACCAACATATAGGCACTCACAATTAGTATGATTCAAAGATCTATTTCATGCACATGCATTACTCGCATTTAGAATTTTAGTATCAGCCGCACGTTTTGTTGTGTTGTTTTTTTTTATGCCTGAAGAAAACAGTAAGATTATTTTGCGAATAAACTTACCGCGCTCAACTTACAGTAGAGAGTTTTCGCACATACTACAGAGACACTCTCTACAACGCATCAATTCCTTTGAAAATGCCGCAATTAAAATCACAATGGAGAGCTGAGAAGCTTCTGTCGAAAGTTGGTGGATTGGGACGGCATATGAATCTCTTGACTCTGGACAGTGACATACATGTATTTGCAATTGTTCGTCCGGTGCAAATCTTCGGATGATCTGCTGTCCATGCCAGTCCACCAACTTTCGACAAAGGTATCTCAGCTCTCCATTATGATTTTAATTGCATTTTCAAAGGAATCGATGCGTTATATGCGAAAAGTTTAGATTGACAGTGAGGAAGACAATCATAACCTGTTAAGATCATCTGTTTGCGATTCGACCTTACGTCATATTTTCTTTTTAACGAAGAAATAATATTGAAACTAAGGAAATTATATGAGAAAGGGCGGGAAATTAAGAATAAGAAAATATGGAATTGCTGCATTACAACCGCAACAACATCAAACGTGTAGTGAGGCGTAGTGAGCCAAAAATATGGAGGGGGCTAGATATGGCGTATCGCGTAACATTTTTTTAAAAGTTGCGAGCGATCAAAACTTTGATTTTGTTTTACAAAAAAAATATAAAAAAATTTGTGATAGACTTTTATATAATATTCAGAAAATAATATCATTTCTTTTTTCTTTCACAATTTTGATTTTTCTCATTTTGTAAAGCGCTGTGATACAATCATTGTGAAGAGCGCTATATAAATGTTTTGTATTTCACTCCTCTCTCTTTCCCTTTCTTTCTTTCCTTTTTTTGGGGGGTCGTGAAAAAAATTGTGGGGCAAGAGCCCCCAAATAGTCAGAACAACGTTGTAAGTGACTTTAGGGTCATACAGACGTGAGCGTTAAGATAATGAGATGCAATTGGTAAAATGAAACGCACATTAAATGAAAATGTCAAAGCAATGAACATGTACTATCTTTAATTGTTTGAGTGAACATCATTTGAGCCTTTTGAGATATCTGAGTATTTGAAATATCACTTTTGTTTTTAGAAATAATTCACCGACATATCAAGTCAATGCACTATCAAATTGACTGTGGAATTTCCGCTGGCATTCTTATGATCATATTTCTTCTTTTACTATTCCGATGTTTTTAGATTCTACCGATATTCGTGTTTTATCTTTCAAATCATTTCAGTTTTCATTCCGTGTGAAATTATATAAGAAACAAAGAGGAAAGGTATATTTCCTTAAAATGCAAGACATTCTTGCACATCGTGCTGCATTCGACCCAGGTACAGTTTATGCTTACTGAAATGATTATTCATCCCTTGAAACTCTCGCATACATTCGTAATTCTGAAGCTTCGTTTATATTCCGAAGGCTCGGATATTCCGGAGGTTCGTTATTTCGAAGGTTCGTATTTCCGAAGATTCGTAATTCCGACGGTTCGTTAGTCCGAAAACGAAATGAGGTTCGCAATTCCGAAGGTTCGTTAGTCCGAAAACGAAGTGAGGTTCGTAATTCCGAAGGTTCGTTAGTCCGAAAACGAAATGATTAACAAACTTTATTTCGTTTTCGGACTAACGAACCTCCGGAACAACGAACCTCATTTCGTTTTCGGATTAACGAACATCGGGGTATAGGCAATTTACGTGTTTCGGAATTACGAACCTTTGGGATTACGAAGTGTAACCGAAACTCTTGGGTACCAAGGTGACGGCCCGGTAAAATTGTTGTGTATTTAATTTTTGATTTATATATCTTTATTTATAATTCGTAATGTACTAGAATTGTTGCTATATATACTTTCCGCTCTTCATAATATTCGAATAATTTATAATCACAGCAATAATCGCTTCATTATAGTTATCAACAATCATAACTTTAAACAAATGATATATATACATTTTGTTGTTATAACTGATATACAGTTTTCTTATTTCATAGAACAAATAATAGTGTATGAAACAATCTGTGACAAAGAGCATTTTGATGTATTTATCAGGAGGCGACATGAGCAAAACAAAACTATTATCGTCCTTATTACGATTGTATATTGCGTTGTTTCAACAGCTCTACCACTCTTCTTCCACTGGTAAAAAAAATGTGAATGGAATAGCAATCAAAATGAAAGAGAACGCTTCAGTGTATTTCCAAGGCCAGTTATCAATAATGTACATTCCCGGTGATATTATAGTATTATACATTATTCAGTGTTCAATGAAAGTAATGTGATCGGACAAAACATATCCTGCCGTGTCTTTTTTCGCTTGGCATGTTAAAACATTGTAAGGTGCGTTTATTTAGAATAGAGTGAGCATAATTGTTATGTTGTTCAAAGTTTAAAAGGACTATGTAAGTTTTGTTACATATCATGATAAATCGGATAAAAGGAGTGTTTTTCTTGTTTCGCATTTCCCCCCAATAGCTGTCGATTACTCGAAAGAAGTGATTAATTTAATTACACTTTTTTTTAATATGGCATTATCTGTATACTTATAAAACAATATGCTTACCTTATTCCTTTGTATAAACTGTATGCATGTTTATTATCAACGTGTATTTATAATTTTGGAAACATACAGGCTCATATTTCTATGGAAATTAAAGCAGCAATGTCATAAAGATAAATTTGTCTCTAGTTTTAAAAGGGAGAGCGGGTAAAGGGTTTTTACAGTTTAATCATAATATATCTCTTTAAAAAATCAATTACAAAAGTAGATCTTATTCTTATTTTTGTCGTTAGCATGATGTGACTTTTTTACATTTTGAAAAAAAAAATCTAATAAACAAAAATGAAGAGAGTATATTCAGCATCTGAACACAAACCCATATAGGTACTCGCTTGTTATTGTCCTTCTCAAAATGTACTAATTTCATCTAAGAATGCATGTATTAATGTTCGGCTATTATTACACCTGCGATTAATCTGAACATTTTCGCATAAAATACGGGAAGAAATATTGAAGGCGAGTTAACCCATGGTCACCTAACTCGTATAGAAATCTTAGGGGGAAAAACAGTTTCCGCCCGCCATTTTGGATGTCTGTGTATCCAGGGATCTGTTATAGGGATGGGTGATCAATTTGAACCTATGACATTTGCGACGGTAAGCGAGCTTCATCTGGAGTGTAAGAGTGTTTAAGGAGGGGTGAGTTTATCACGAACGAAAGAAGATTGAAGTATTGGTAGATTATTTCGTGGACGCGGGGTCTCGGTCGACCACTCCAGTGAGAAGAGTTGGTGAACTACTGGAGGGGTGAGGAAGAAAACCCTCCCCTTTTTTTATTCCCATACACTCTACAAAAAAATTAATGCTCGCATATTTGGTTATAAGGGTCATAACCGTTCGTCCGCTAATATCATAATTCTAAGCAACGCTGTGGGAAAATAATGCGCGTGGCAACGTGCTTTGACGTAAAATTTCACCAATTCAAGATAAGTTCTACCAATTTCGCTCAATGTTTTAGTTTATCAGCGTATTTGTGTTTCTTGTGTACACTTAGCCATCATTACTGGAATATGATTTTGAAAACATAAATAAGAAGTATATTTCTAGAAATGTGTAAGATATACATGTCCATGAATGAATGATTTTGCATTTAAAGGTCATGTCAACCCCATTATTATTTTACATGCGATTTGATGAAATTTTCAGTGTTATGCTTGTTTAGATTTTTCTCTTTTTACTAAAATCAACTATTTGTTGTGGTGGACTTGTCCTTTGATTGTCTTTTCGGTCATGTTTATGTAATTGGATTACAATAAAGATGACTTTTTTATTTATTCGTTTTTTT
>NC_054754.1:15682201-15709622 GCF_018143015.1 Lytechinus variegatus | reverse complement strand
ACACGATCCACCTTGCTGACGATATTGAAAGCACGAAGATAATACTCAAGGTTTTCCCGCGCTTTCAAAATCGCTCCCTATCGATCAATGTCGGCTGACTGTCCAATTTCACCACCGATAACATTTCTCTCCCTCCGACGTTGCCCGTTATGATAACAGTCGAGATCCCCTTTACCATTTTGATAGAAATATTATTCGAATGAACAAATGGAACCCAACAACTCTTTATCCGCCGTTGTTCCGTGGATTTCATGGAGTAATATGTTTATCTAAAGGCTATTGTCTCGAAGTGTTGTCGTGATGTGACCATGCCCGTTCTAGTATAGGATCCACGATGTGACACAAATGAGCTGTCTGGTCGTTTTCTTTGTCACGGGTTTAGTTATTTGGATATGATCAATCTTCAGTCTTCCCATTTTCGAGTTGGACTTCTTATGAAATATTAGAATTTTCTCGATAGAAAGAAAATTACGACTTTCTTCTTTAATAATTCTGTAATATGATGGATAATTCTATAAAGCATTAATGTTCACTGATCTCCTTGAATAAGACATGAATGAGGATATAATTATGATTCCGTTTTATCTAGTCGTTAAACTTGTCTTTAAGATTGCCTAACCAGTTGTTAACTTTTCATTCATTTCGATATATTATGTTATTCACTGTAATGATAATGATAATTATTTAAACTAATGTAGCACCCAAAAACTCTTCTTTATTCGAAACCTCAATGCGCTATACACTGATGCTTCCTTGCTTGCACGAGAAGCTGGCAGATCATGGTATCTTTCAAAGCGTTTTGATACGTTAAGAGCTCTGTCAAGGAGAGGAATATTATTATATTATTAGAGGAATATTGTTATATTATTAGAGGAATATTATTAGTTATTTTTCTTTTCGGGGATTATATCCATAAAAATCCAACATGAAATGAGATCAATTACAGGGATTCATTTGTGTTCTTAATATTTCTCAGATACGGTTGGTTAAAGCAGCACTTCTCAAACGATGGGCCACGAGAAGCTCCAGAGGAAGAAAAAAAATGGGGGACAAACTACAGTATGTTTCACAGACCTGGACCTGTCCGACTGCCCGGATATGTTATGTTTGATCGGTCTACGTGGGTCAAACAAAGCTAAAGCATGCTTTTTGCATGTTGCAATATGCATACACATTTCCGATGATGGTTTCGATCTAACTTTGATGTGAACCTCATCATGTATGCATATTGTGTAGAATTTAGATAACTATCGACCTATTACCGGACCTTTGCGAATGCAGTTAGTTTTGGAACTGTTTGTTTTGAACGTGCTTCAGGGCTTTGTGTTTTAATTTCACGAAAACATACTTTCAGCAAAATTGACCTTTTAAAAGCGATTTAAAAAGGGCGAGGATTCATCATGACTGACAGTGATGCAAAACCATAAGCAACGTGTGTCGAATGTTGAAGGTATATATTCAGCATTCTTGTTATTAAGTTGTTATGTTGTCATGGTTATATAATGTTTGGAGGAGGGGCTCAAAGGCCGGGCTACTGAACGTTTATACGCACTATATGCTCATTATTATAATCATTGTCTATCTTTGAGTCGAGTCATTTCGCTTTCTTAAAATTTTGGTAGGTGGCCCTCGAAAAAAAATGAGAGTCCTCGAGTAAAAAAAGATTAAGAAGCGCTAGGTTAAACCAATGTTGCAGCAAAATTTGAAATCTTTAAACCAACAGGTGGCAGGTTCATAATTATGTTATCGAACTTTTTGGTTGATTCAAAACCAAAAATTGGAGGGTATTTAGAGAAGCACAATGTAGATAGGACTTGAACACACAACCCCTTTAATTAAGAGACTCGAGTGAAAACCACTTCACCAAAGAGCTCCTCGTGCTCCATACGTTACTGATTTTATATCTCATTTATAGACGATACAAATCACGCACCTGGATAATGGAAATAAGATAATGCAATGGTCATTCTATCCGAGAAATATTTTTAAAAGGAACAAATGAACCCTGTAATCGAACTCATTTTATGTTAGATTTTATGAACATAATCCTCCGCCCCCTCCCCCCCCCCCCCCCCCCGAGAAAATATAACTCATAATATTCCGCTCCTTGACAGAGCTCTTGACGTATCCAAACGCTTTGAAAGATGCCATCACTCTAAAAAAAAAGAAGGTTTACCCAATATTGGTAAAATGGGAACATGCGTGTTGGATAAAAATATACCCAATATTTTGTGAATTTTACGCAATGCTGCGTTGAAGTAGCCCAATGGGGTAAAAAAAAGATACCCAGCAAACATGCATGTTCCCTTTCTATCCAATATTGGTTGAAATTTTACTCAATGTTTTTAGAGTTAAATAACTCTTGTCATGGAGGTGAATTCAATGCCCTGGCTAACCCACATAGAGTGTGTGCACACTCTCCGCTCCTGGGAATATTCCAGCAATGAGCAGTCTAGTCAATTGCTACATCAACGACAAAGACACATGCACCCTACCAGTTACCTGGGTCATGTGGGTCGAGAGCAGTACTGCCCACAGATCAATTGGTCAAAACTTTATCAGATTCTGTGTAGTTTTAAACAAATAATTTGTGTTTGGGTGAAAGCTACACAGTATTGGTTGAAAATTATCCAGAGTTGGATAATTTTTCAACCAATTGTTGTGTGGACAATATCTTGCCCAACATTTTAAGAGTGTATATAGGTGCAGTATGACGTCTTGCCAAAGGGCCGCAAGTGCATTACATTGGGAGTAGAAATTCGAAAGTCCCTCATCTTTTAAGGCGCGCATGTCACGTCTTGTAAAATATTGAAAGTTATATTTTATCATGGGTGTGACTCATTATGTATAAACTAAGGAATCTGACATGGAAAATTCAGGGTTATGTCGTAGAAGTTGGAAAAATACTAAGAAGGTAAAAGATTTATGAGAGAAAATACAAATATCGGATATCATAAAATGAAATAAGAACGAATACCAAAATTTTGATTGGCAACTTTGACTTGGCTTTAAGATTTGAGCTACGTAATCATTAGTCATTTTACTGTATGATTGTGATTTCGGTGACAAATTCCGGTCAGCAGTCGCATTTTTCGACAAGGCGCGCGACACCAGTCATATCGGCACGCGCCCATTGACCCTTTCGTAAACTTCGGCCTTTCTTTCAAATAGGCATAACATACCGCCTTTGATCTCGCGGGGGAAGTCGATATGGTGTCTACTTTATGCTCACACGCGACTCACATTATCTTGTCCCACTTCATAGTTGCGAAACGAATTAAATTCGAATCAACGAAGATTAGCAATGTGACTCTAACTTGGAGTATAGAGAGGATAAAAATACCAATTCAATGACTGTCTTATTCATTTTGACCTACGGTGATACAGATCATAATCTTCAGCACTCCATCTGTTATAGCATGCTAGTCACACACTGCCTCCAAAGTATATAAAGACTTAGCAATAGGCCCTAAAATGAAAATTATTCTTTAAAGAAAAGACGGCTTATGACTCCAACTCTCTAACCGACGTTCATGGTGCTAAAATAAAAATCAGAATTCATTTAAATAGGGATTAAACTGGTGATCATGCTAATGTATACCAAGCACAAGTATACCGTACTTTTGCCCGTCGACTTCTTATATGGGCGAGTGCGAGAGGAATTAAGCATTTTTATGGCATATTGCTTCAGGTAATGTAAAATAGCGAGAGGTTTATTTATTATTTGCTAATAGATAATAAAGTCCCTCCAACAAACCTGTCATTTTAGCTTGCATATGTCCCCCTGAATACAAAAAACAATCTGTGTAGTGCAGGAGTTTTACGATTTCTATTCTTCATGGGGTTCATGGACAATATGCAGAGTGGTTTTGGCGAGCACGAACTGGCAAGATAACGGCGCATATTTTTATCATTCACGCAACGAATCATTCCACAATCTATATGGAGAAAGACATAAACTCGTGAAATTTACAAATCGATACGGTTCAGTAACGTTGATAGCACAAGTTCAAGTTTATGTTGAAGTGCCATGCGTTAAGGTGCCTTCTTGCATTGAGGTTGCGAACAGCCGCGTCGTTCAACAAGTTCAAGAGTGGTTATTGACAAAAAAGCCGCCAATGCTATCAAGTTTCGATATTTTTTCAGAGGATTACAGGAGATTATCGGTGATGAAATATGGATTGAAAATGGCATTGATCGAAAGCTACATAAGGGGAAGAGAGATGGGTGCAGAGATGATACATTGTGCAGTACGAATGGTCAAAGTGACCATTAAGGTCATCTTCGTTTCGTTTTCGTTTTGTTTGTTTCTTTTTTTCTTTTGCTTTTTATTGAGAATCAAATAAAAATGAAATGAGAATTATTAGTAATGACCAGACAAGAACAATATACTGATGGATTGAATGTTAATTAGATGGACGGTTCTAGTATTTTTTCATTACAAATATCTTTTGATCCAAATGAGTAAATAACACTATAGGGGCGAAGACAATGCGATGACCCCCCCCCCCACCCATTGATTATTACCAATGCGAAAAAAGGAGATGGAGGGGAAGGGATGCAGGAGTGTTGAAAATAGAGGGATTTGTCGGAGAACTAAATACCTTTATCATTTTTAAAGGGTTATATTAGACCTTCTGGCACCTGCCGCGCTGTCCCTGAATATAAAAAAAACCTCCCAGGAAAATATCTAGCAAACATTCCACCAATGATTGATATATAAGTAAGCTATTACTGTTGGATAACATGTACGAGTATGAAGCTACTCACGTAAAAATGAAATTGAAATATCGATTTTGGCTCACATTCAATTATGATAAATAGCATACAAAACACAAAAATATGTAATTCATCAAATAAAAAAAAACATAGCATAATATTTAGCATCTCAAAATAGTGTTTCTTAATAATCAACAAGCTATATCATTAACATAAAAGTATATAACAACGTATCAAACCTACCATATGCGCCTTGCCCCACAAGCACCATGGGTGTCTAGCTATATCCTGATAATTCTCCCATAATCCGACATGGCAATACTCTCAATACATACACCCATGATGCCAACATATTCGGGATACGATATAACCGGGAAATCATGGCGGAAAACTAGTTTGTAAATGATAGCGTGTTCTGTGTAACTCCGGCAACACGGACTATACAAAGTGAGTAAATTTAACGGTGCGAATCGAATGATATAAGTCTGGATATTGAATATCTTATGGACTTTTAGATTATTACTCAATAGGAGGAGGAGGAGTGGATGGCTGAGGTTTTTTTTTCATCATGATAATTGATGAAAAGAGGAGTAGAGAAAAGCAATCTATCTAATGTGCACATCGCACGTCTAATATCCAATATTACGCTGCTCCCTACTCCCCAAAACTAATTTAGCTTCAAACAAATACTAAAAGAACAGCAATGGCATGCGTCCCCCTTTCCGTGCATCGCATTCGGGTATGCATGCATGTGAGGTGCGTGTGTGTTTTTTGTGTGTAGCCCTAGTGTGGAATTTAGGGTTGCGTCAAGGGGTAAGAATAGAAGGTTATAAAATCAGATTGCTGGAGAAGTTTAATTGAGAAAATTAAAAAACAGAGGTATAATTGGATGAGAGCTTACCTTGTGGTATTCGATGGAGCGACTGTGGCGAGACGGGCTTGACCGTGGCGAACATGGCTCGTGCCTCTTCGCGAGGGCAGACGGCATCCGTGCCTCGATGCGGACTTGGAAGTTTTTAAGCGAAATAATGGCGCCAAAATCTCATCCTTTCACGCACCTCTGTCTCAGTGAAAAGCACGATCTCCTGACGTGACGGCTTGGTTTTTCTTCTTCAAAATGGATACTATCATACTAGAACATCAACGACTATTGTCAAGATTGAAGAGATAGACTGAACCTATATCATCAACCTCACTTCGGATTATGTTGGCTCAGTGTTCACTTTCTTCTTCTACTTCTCTCCATCTCTATCCCCCTCTCTCCTCCTGCTATTTCGAGCATG
Source organism: Lytechinus variegatus (assembly GCF_018143015.1). Classification (NCBI taxonomy): domain Eukaryota; kingdom Metazoa; phylum Echinodermata; class Echinoidea; order Temnopleuroida; family Toxopneustidae; genus Lytechinus; species Lytechinus variegatus. Next base: position 15,703,620 of record NC_054754.1, on the reverse strand, counting down.
TGTAGAGAAAAATCTGTGTCACTCCATACGTATTAATGGCGTGTACTTTAACAGACCTTGACTGAAGTATGGAAAATTAACATTTGATGCTTGATTTACACCTCATATCAGTTAGCAGAAAGGGCTCCCAGTATTTCCCATCCATCTTTTTTTCCCAACCATCTTCCTCTTTATTTCTATTTTTTATTCTTTATGTTTATTCCATTTTTTTCTGCCTAAATATCCAATATTCCCTTACTATATTAATTAACATTTTCCTGTCCGCCCCATGCATTCTCTCTTTCCCTCCCCCCCCCTCTCTCTCTCTCTCTCTTTGATACACACACCCACCCTCATTCACACCCTTAACCAATTATCTTTATCTTTCTCTCTACAAAATGAAAAATGATTAATCAAAATTACCAATTAATGTCTTGGTTAATACAATGGAAAAGATTGGCCGGGTGGTCTGTATCACACAAAAAAACTATCACAAATCAAATAGTTCCAGGTTGCATCACATTTGCTCCGGCGACAATTGCTATGGTCGTGTTGCCCATTTAACTTCAACCAAAACAGGTCGATTTAATTACAATAATAATAATAATAATAATGAGGGATGAGCACATATTCTCCAAACTTATTGGTCATTTTTACTAATCCTTTTTAAAAGTGTAATTTTGGCACCTCTTCTTTTACTTTAATTCCTTTCTTTCTCACTTCTCAGGTTAACTTCCCTCTGATGTGTTTCTCTTCCGCCCCCCCCCCTCTCTATTTTTATATAAATTCACATGCAGAACATTCCTTTCTTTCCTTTCACCATTCTTCCCTCATTTTGTTTGTAAATTTGGCTTTCCATGTCTTATGTTGTTCTCTCTGTTGGCCATTTTTTTTTCCATATATCACTATTTAGAATTATTTTACCCGAAAAGTCCGCGATATCCGAGCCCAGCTTTTTAGTGGACCTCTCCATTTCCAGCGAAACATTGCTAATTTATCGACATGGGTTTTTTTGGATTGCATTGAATACTAATAATTAGTTTCTAAGTTATGATTTATAAGTATCATTTAATATTGCATGCATTGTTTTACTTTGATTCTTAAATGTATTGATACATGTATGAATTGTATTTACTGAAACTCTCTTTCATTTTCTCTCTCTTTCTCTCTCTCTTGTATTTTAGGAGCTTTACTTTTTATGGCAATGTTATTTATCAGCATTTCTTTTTTGATATATTTCTTATGTTATACCCATCAAGAGTCACCCGAATTCTCTCTTTTCTCCATTTTTTAAATAGAAAATTCACCCTTTTCCATATTTAAAAGACGAGCATTTCCATTTTTTTTTTTACATTTTGCTACTTTTTTGTATCATCCAAAAGAAGCGTATTTACCTTTCTCAGATATTCTCTTTAGGGAATTAAGAAGAAAGAAGCAAAATGCTCGAGGAAATCTAGGGTTTCCTTTTAATGTAATAAGCGGGATTCTGGCCGCGCTGGAATTTTGAGGGTAATGCGGCAAATTTGATTAGGGCCAAGCCGCGGCGGGACGATGGAGCGAGGTGCGATCGATCGAAAGTCAGTGTATCATCGTGCCACAAACTCCCGGGTAAATATCTCTTCAGCCAGCGCTCTTAAACCTGTGATGACGAGGCACGGGGACAAAAAGGAGCAGGAAAAAGCCATGAAGTGTATGCATCGAAGAAGTCATTCAATGGACACATGCGATATGCAGTTGAAGGCAGAGAAAAGAAATCGAGCACGCTGAGAGGACTCGCCTTGTATCAAATACTAGCCAGTGATAAATGGCGATAAAACGTTCCGATTTGATTTGACGAATTCCATTTTTGGCTTGGCCCATCTTTTCGCCTTGAGTTGTAAAGCAGTCTGTAGCGGGTTCATCGAATCATACAGAGAAGCCGTGTGAAAGTGGACTTGATATGATTAAAGCCGTAGAAAGCACTTAGATGGTGTCGAGAAGACCTCGACAAGTCCAAATGTTTCTCGGATAATCAAAGGAAATGGGTTGGACATTGCAAAGGGAATCGGTAGAGCTTCTCAATTCAACCGTAAATTGAGATAAATTGGTGACAAAAAGCGATGATTTGTAAAAATTGCATTTGACTGAGCCACACGTCAATAACATAGGTTTAAAAATATGTTCGGTTAATGGTCCGCGGCAAGAAAATTCCCACATTTAGCGCTGAAACGTGTCATTACGGAGAGAGTATAATAAATAACATGACATTAATTCGCAAGCTCTTATGTGCTTACAAATGTTTCCTATTCAAATCACGAGTCAAAAATTTAAACAAGTTAGAAAAATAATGCAACCCAATACATTATCTTAATTGCATGAAAATGCTCTCCCTGTCTTTTGATTTTTTGAGAAAAAATATCTAATCACTTACGATTTAGAAATTCTAACCTATAGCTTTACATTGACTAAAGGGACATTGTATCAAAAGGCCTACTCAAAGATAATTCGAATACATTTCATTTCCCTTATGTCCAATCAATTTATGCGTCAGAAATTTGACATAATTCAATATTACGCTGACTGTCATCCATTTAATAAGAATGATTCTGACGTATCTTTTTAAACATTACTAATCAATTGATGGCTAAGAAATGTTCACTGACATGACTGAGTGATGTCGAATGCTTTTAAACACAGCGCAAATATGGGAAAATGCTTCTGTTTAAAGCATATACAAATAAAAGTATTTAAAGAATCGTTCTTAAGAAATTATAATCTATTAGAAAGGAAATAACTGTTTAGATAATAGCCGTAAGACAAATTTATGTTTTCGGTATGCGTATAAGAAATCATTGTTTAACAATTAGTTTGAAAGTATGATTGCAAGTATAAAATTACGAAGTATAGTGATGACTGCATCGTGAGAATTATTACTTTCATGGAAAAGAAATTAAACAAATAGACAAGAATTGATCGTGCATAATTTGATAATCAATTAGTACAAATATTTTGGGAAGGATTGTTCATGAATTGTTCATTTCGTTATTATTTTCAGAAAGGGAATCACGCGTTCGTATATACCAAATCACACTCAAAGCACACATTTTAACATGTTTTTATTAAAGGATTTCATTCAAATAAACACGAGATAAATACAACAAATTGACAAATTTTCATTTTATGTCAACAAGAAAATACAAAAAAAAATTAAACAAATAATGATGGAATGAAATATCTTAGATTATATTGTTATACTTAAATAAATGATCTCAGCACCGACCCTTATGTAACCTAATAATACATTCAATTAATATTGAATGATTTGCAGAAAAAAAATCAACATATTATCATTGTATAATCCATTTGACATTAAGCTTCCACATACAATAAAAAAACATGTACATTGACATACACACCAAACACACACACAGCCAACACATACATAAACAAGAATAGATGTGTTCTTAAACATTTAATTTTGACATAGGGTACAGAAAAAAAATCTGCAAACCAGCTTGATACAAGAGAATGGGAGATTAAAAAGAACTGGTACAAAATCAAAAGTCACACCAAAAATTACACACGCACCACACTAGACACATCATACCTGTTCACATTCAAATCTCTTTCCACCTTCAGTAAATCCCATTTCTGCATTATGTAAACTTAACTTACCTGACTTTGATGCCAGGCAACTTTCTTCCTCTGCGCAACGCGTAATATATTTCTGTAATTTGATGAATGAGGGTACCGATCATCAGCTTTAGAATTAAAAATGGCATATTTTATAAACAAAATAACATAATTATCACGTATACTTCTATTTGAATTTCCACACATACACAACCTTCTTACCCATACACACACCCACCCAACCACACATTGAATGACAAGTTAAAGTCTATATCATAATTATGGTACAAGTGCAACAAAACCGAATCAAAACCGACCGACGTTATGCCATTGGACATGACGTAATAGATTTGATCGGACTGGCGTTAGTTTCACCTATGTAACAAGGGTAATAGATGCTGTGGCAGTGAAATATAAAATGGCAATCGAATAATGTTTAAAAAAAGTAAATAATCACAATTTTTGTCAGTATGATAGTTAACCGAAACTATGACTACTGCTATTAGATTCTTACCTTTTGTGTTTACACGCTTACGGTCATGAATTCTTTTTTTATTTCTACGGAGCCCTGGATTGAAGAAAATCAATAGTTTATGATAGTATCTAAAAATGTTGTTATATCTTTATTTTAATTCTATATTCAAAAGTTGTAATTGCTGCTTGCAAGATATTGACCATGTTAATCTTGTCTTTGTTATTATTATTAATATTGACTATTTTGGATGATATGATGATTCAGATTTGTCATCTCGTTTTTAAACTTCATTTTCTTTATGAACATACACAGCAAAAAAATGGTGTTAACCGGTGTACATAGAGGACCAAACCAGTTATTTTACACCAGTGTTAAATTGGTGGTGTTAGTTTTACACCTATAGGTTTATTACTACACCTTTGGTTGTTACATTTACACTCTTTGGAGTTATGTTCAATCTCTAGGGTGTAATTTCAACACCTCAGGGTGTTGTCCTATATTAACACCAATTGGTGTCAGTTTTAACACCGCAGTTTTTACAGTGTATAAGCTTGTAATTATGTACCAGTAAATGGTGGAAGAGCCGTGGTGTAGTGGTTCTGACTCTCGCCTTGTAAACAGAGGGTCGTGTGTTCGAATGTTCGAATCCCACCGCGGTCTGTAGCGTCCTTTAGCAAGGCGTTAATCCACACTTTGCCACTCTCGACCCAGGTGCTAAATGGGTACCCGGTAGGATGCGAAAGATATTGTATGTTTGATTTTTGCCAGCGCCATAATGAGGCTGCGATGAATGCAAGGAATGCTCCACAGGGAGTGGAAATTGTGCACTATTCGTGCGGGATTGAAATTAATCCAATGACCGGGGTAATAATATGCTGTAACGCGCTTTCAGCCTTTCTGGGAAAAGCGCTTTATAAAAAATGGCTATTAATGGTGAATTTTAAATAAAGGATAATAATAAAGTTTCAATGCAATTCCAGTCAAAATTGCTTCAAGGAAATCTAAACAACAACAGCAAAATATGATTGATTGTAAGAACGAAGGACCCAGTTATAATCTATTCAACTATATACTTTTCATATACTTATATAGAGATTTAGAACAAACGGGATTATTATTATTATTATATATTCGATATATCACTTTATTTACTCTGTTACAGTAATCATAATAATGACCCCGTGACCTTTAGGCTTTTCAAAGGTATATGCGACTCTTGAACGGATTTCTCCTGCGCAGTTATTTGTATACAATAATATAAACATATGGACAAGACAGGACCCCCGGTTGCAATGTTTACCTAGATATAATTGACCAATGGAATAATCTGATTAATCCAGGCGAATTTCACAAACAATGACTGTCTTGATTTAGCTGTTAAGTAATTGAATCATTATGGTGTTTTGGATCTGCGAGTCAGAAAGCGAAGTATCCGATGGTAAATCGCATTAGGTCTATCCCCGACCGTCTCGGGTTGGGGGAACGGACGGTATCCGAGCGCTCTCGTTGTATTTACTCGCATGAGTACCGTTTTAATCTAATAAATTACTTCTATTGTTTGGTTTTAAGGCCTGGCAGGATCATGACTCTGAACATGAAAATCCTTTCCTTTTTTGCAGATCCCTTGTTCTTTGTTATACTACGGGACATGGTATTGGCGTTCAATAATTCAGTCGCCTATTATTTAGAACCTAAGTACACGAACAATAGAAAAAACCCACCATGATTAAAATCACTTTGGCAGGTTTACAAATAATATATAAATAAATGAAAATACAAGCTTAAAGACAACTGAATAAAGTCTATTCGTAAGGAATGTGCATTGGTCCTTGCTTAGCACGTGAAAATACGGGGTATAAGATTTCCTTATAAAAATTTACATAAAAAAATAACGCAAAAGACAATTTAATTTAAAGATCACTGTGTGCTTTTGTGCATTTTTGTGTGTTGGTGTAAGGCCATGAGCAACAACTTTTCTTTTACCAGGGATTATCGAAGAGTACTGTTTTTGTCATTTCATTTTTTTTATGAATTCTGTTTATTTCGATGAATCAAATTTTAGCCAAAAAGAGGCATGTATGTTGAGAGGATAACCGCGTATACCATCATATATAAAATGAGGGTGTGTTTGCGGGTGTATGGGCTGTGTGAGTTTTCAGATGTGCATAGACGTTTGGTCTGACCTTGTCAAAATGAAATATTTAATTTCTGGTATAGTTTGTCATGATGTCCTGAAAATGATGTCATATGTCTCTAACCTGTTTTGCTATGTTGCTTTCCGCCTTGGTTTGGGGTTTGGCGGTGCATGTACTGTATATTGTATTTATGAAGGAGGCCATTGTTTGCGGGACACGTCAATGATTACTAGTAATAACTCTGATAATCAATTCATGCCTATCTTTCATCAAAGTATAAGAATATACATTTTCGATTTTGAAAAAGGCACAGATAACAGAACGTTACAAAAAAATAAAATGATAACAATAATATAATGATGATGGTAATAATAATAATGATGATGATATCTCTTCATACTCTATTTGATTTACAAATATCAAATCACTAAGTTATAAAAAAAATGATGATGGTAATAATAATAATGATGATGATATCTGTTCATACTCTATTTGCTTTACAAATATCAATCACTAAGTTATAAAAAAATTGTATATTATACCTTCATACAACTTAGAGCAAATTACATCAAGACATAACAATCGCAAATTAATGCAAATAGATATCATTTAAATACTGCATACTGTATCCACCATTACAAACATTTTTTTTTTAGTTTGTAGCAATGTCAAGATTTATAATCAGCTATTAGTGCATGCGAATCGATGGCTGACACTCAAACACAAGATTTTGTTGTAAGATCATAATGATCAACGTAAAAATTGATAAAGCTTTAAAAAAGAAGAGAAGGAGGAGTGGTGACTCATTAATTAGGTTTTGTATATTACCTGTTATAACTTGCAGATATAGTAAAAATAAATCACCATCAACACACTTTTATATAATTATAAGATATAGTGTTGGAGTTATATTCTTCATAATAAAAGCTCATTAGCATCATGATAATCTTTCCTCAACAAAACATATTAAATGTATTACGTGATTGTGCGAATGATGCAATCTGATGGAGACATATGCCAATTTTTGAAATTATGCTAATGAGAGGAAACAATACATTTGCGGATGTGCTTTGTTTATTGACATCATGAAATTTATGAGGTTGCATTCAGATTCAAACGAATCAATCTTATTTGTGATTGCTGTAACAGAACGACGATGAATGCACCCCCATTTCGAGAAAAAGTGTCCGATTAAATGAATTATTATTCTGTTCAAACTAAGCCTCGCGTCAGGCAAGTATCAGGAAATATTTGTCAGTTAATGACGACCTGTTATACAAAACAAAAGCTCACACCCATGCAAGCGTGGCGGGTTGAAAAATGACGGAAAGTCATTTTCCGCCTAGTTCATTTTCTCAGCATTTTTTATTCATAATAACCCCATCGGGTGTTTTAATAATCGACAGCTCAATGCACGCAAATCGCTCTGTGCAAAGGTACAAGCGCAAAAATGTTACCCGCTCGCTACACACACGTACATACCACGTGTGTACAAAGGTTGTGTGTAAGGGTGTGTGTATGTATGTTTTGGGTCTAATGCAAAGTCAAGAGTTGCAGAGGGGTAATACAGTGAACTAGTGGACGTAAAAAGGGGACTAAGATGATACGTGCTCTTGCATCCACGGCGCCATTCTGCCTACACAACTCTGTGGGATTGAACCAGATCTTAAGAACTGACCCTTAATTATTATGCATTCATCAGGAGTCAAACCAGTTCAAAAAGGCAGAAGGTATAAACAAAAGAACATTTCGGTTTCTTTGGAGGGGAGTAGAGCGCATGAAAAGGTAAAATGTTATAAACCCGAATTGTAGATTTGTGTATTAAATGTTTATAAAAGATTTACGTTTTTATCATGTTTAATACAAAGATAAATACATCACCTTTGAATGAAATTGAAAAATGAATACAGCTCATGATGGATACGGATATCAATTCAAACAATAGAGACAACATAAAAACATTAGCATGCAAAGACAGAGATAATTAAGCGAAGATAATGATAATTATGCATACTTTTTTCTCGCAGTTATAAACAGTTTTTTATTTTTGGACTGAGGAGAAATCGATGCTGAAAATTCAAATATTCCATATTCCATTTCTAAAGAGGGGTGTCTGCGAAAATCGTTTAAGTCCTCTCCCACTTTAGTTCCAATAAGTGATTGTCTATAAATTGCCCTCGCTAAAGATGAGGATTTTCGCTTCCGACGATTTCTGATCACGGTTTAAAGCCACGCAGTCCCGACAAATTTCCTCTTAAATGAAGAAGAGTTACTAATCAAGTAGAAAGGTTACGCCTATTACTCTTAACGCACTCCCTCTCACTTTTGATGAAGAAGAGTTTAAAGCCTAGCCTTATGCCCGCCTCAAAACATAAAAAAGAAAGCTTGGATGGATCGCGCTTTGAGGGGAAAAGAGGGAAGAAAAAAATGCCCTGAAAATGAAACGAATGGCTCTCCAGTGAGTCAATAGAAATATGCTCCTTTATGGCTATGCACATTAACTGATGAAAAATGCCTTAAGACAACGGCTCCTTCAATATCCTAAATATAAACTTATCCCCACTTCTCTCGATCTTCTACTCTCCCTTCAGATGACTTGTTCACTCCTGAACTCGAACTTCTCTTTCTTTCCCAATCTCTTTTTATGACTTTCTTCCCATCTCAACTTCTCTCTTGGTGTTATTTTTTTTCTTTCTATCAATCTTCCATCCAAGCCCACGTATCGTCCATCCCCCTATCTCTCGTTCACTCTCTCAGTCGCTCTCTCTTCCTGTCTATATTTCCATTTATATATTTCTATCTATCTATCTTTCTTTCTTTCTTTATACATTTATATATATATATATATATATATATATATATATATATATATATAGATAGATAGATAGATAGATTGATAGATAGATATAAAGGTAGAAAGAAAGAAAGATATCTAATATCTATCTTTCTTTCTTTCTTTATACCTTTATATATATAGATAGATAGATAGATAGATAGATATAAAGGTAGAAAGAAAGATAGATATATATGTATATATATATATATATATATACAGGTTGGTGTTTCTCCGTCATCAGAGCTATGAATTCGTTGAAAGGTCAGTTTCACAATCCGTATGCCAATAAAAAAACGCGTTTTCATGGTTGTTTTAGAAACGGATTTTGAGTTCTCTTTTTTTTTGGGGGGGGGGTCACACCATATAAGAGCTATGTTCCCTTTATTTTTATGGGATTTACTATCACCAATTTTATTCTTGCATTCTTAGATGCCAAGCAGACTACTTTTATTATGGTTCTCGTCTTTCAATCTGAGGAACGTGGGTTCGATTCGAAGCCATGGCGTGTTTTCCTCGAGAAACAAATTTATCTACATTGTGCTGCACTCAACCCAGGTGAGTTGAATGGTTACCTGGTAGGAATATATTCTTTGAAACGCATCGCGCTAACAGCTGCTCTGCTACAGCCTATGAGTAATTATGCTGCAGTATATACTGATTGCTGTTATAGCATACAAATATTATAATACTTCGCTCCTTTGAAATCAATGGAGTAATACCAGAGATTCCTTCATCATGTTATTAGACAGGTAGAAAAAACAAGACAATAAATCAGAGAATTCTGGAGAAAGGGAAAGGATTAATATAAAAAAAAATAGCCCCCCCCCAAAAAAAAAAATTAGGAGCATCCAAAGACACGTTAAAACTATCAAGAAATGAATTAGTAAACGAAGACAGAGGTGAAGGACGAAGTAAAATACAATCCAAAGGTCATAAACGAAATATGGAAGGTGTGGGTAACAAGATAAAAACATGCATAACAAGAGGAAATAAACAAACTGAAGGTGAAGGCAAATTTAACGAGTATGAGGATAAGATATTTTTTAAGAAGATGAGATACAAGGATTTAAGAAAGTGAGAGGATAAAAGTAAACAATTACATGTAAGAAAAAAAACGTTGGTTAGATAGATAGATATAGATAGACAGATATGCAGATTGATAGATAGATAGATAGATAGATATAAGCCTAAACATGCATACATGAATACATATACATGTACATCCTAATACTCAAACACTTTATAAACATAGTAGATTAGAAATAAATTTCGAAAGTGTATGATATGTACTAATTTCTACCATGATAGTACAATCAAACAAATCATTACATACATATTCAGGCATGTAGATACATTAATAGAGAGGGGATAACAACTAAAAAAAAACAACTAAAAAGGGAATGAGGCAAGGGGTACGGAGTAATGACAAATGAAGTGGGATGGAGAGGGAGAGAGAGGGGGGGGGGGGGGGGGGGGGGGGGGGGGAGAGAAGAGGAAGAGGCGAATAGTTTGAGATGGCCGTTCCTTGCACAGTCACGTAGTCATGGTGGTAAGACATAGCTCTCGCTGGCGGTAAATTCACGGGGACCAGTCGGATGGCGTGCGGTAAGGGAGTCGCTCAATTACTATCAGGGGAAATCAAGAAAGAGTGACTTAAATCGAAAGAGCCTGCGACCCCAACGCTTAATCACTCTTCAACTGAGAGAAAAAAGTCTCAATACAAACTTTATAAAAAAAAATAGAGAATACGTCCACTTTTCCACCAATGGTTTCATCAAATTGTACCACGGATGAGAATGATAAACGGTCAGGTCCGTGGTTCTGGACAGACCCCCCCCCTCCTTCCCCCCCCCCCCGATTTTCTTTCTTTCTTTCGTCTCTCGATAACGATGAAGACTGACAAAAATGCTTCGTATTTTCTACAGAAAAACTGGTGCAGCATCTCATTCATTGGGTTAAGTACTATAAAAGATATTCTTTCAAGAACAAAATTTAGACATTTTTCTCAGTCTCTCGAGGTCACACGCTCGCTCGAATTATTATTTTCAGGAAGTGCATATGGGAATGTATAATATATAATGCTTGAAATATCTGAAATGTATACATACACGCCACATTTCCAGACACAATAATGATAACATCCTGTTATACGTATAGGTATAAAGCTAATACAGGGTTAACCATGTTAGCAGTCAGGGGACAGACATGATCATGATGATGACATTGATGATGCTAGTGATGATGATGAGGAGAAGGAGGATAAGGAAGGTGATGACGATGTTCATGATAATGTTGATGATGGTGATGATGATGATGATGATGATGATGGTGGTGAAGATGATGATGATGATGATGTTGATGACGGTGATATGATTACTATGATAATGATGATGATGTTGATGATGAAGATGTTGATGATGGTGATGATGATGATGACGATGATGATGATGACGGTGATATGATTACTATGATAATAATGATGATGCTGATGATGATGCTGATGGTGTTGATGATGATGATGATGATGTTGATGATGATGATGCTGATGGTGTTGATGATGATGATGATGTTGATGATGATGATGGTGATGATGATGATGATGACGGTGATATTATTACTATGATAATGATGATGATGATGATAATGAATATGTCTGTAAAGCGCTTAGAGACGTCGTTCCGATGTATTAAGCGCTATATAAATGCGGAATATTATTATTATTATTATTATTATGATAATGATGATGATGGTGATGATGATGATGATGATGACGATGGTGCTAATGAAGATGATAATTGATAGAAATGATTATGATCAGATTGTAAGAATGGTTGAGATAGTTAACTGGTATTGATGTGCGTTATGAATTGAAGTGTAGAGGCAATGTTAAAGTGTAAATTATTAATAGCAAATATATATAGTGACAATAAAATTTTGATATTTGGTTAATAAAAACTTATAATTGGGTAATAAATTTGCTCAATTGGACAATGATTGCCCAGAATATATTCATTTCTTAACAACAAACATTATCCAACGCAGTGGAAGGTAACTATGTTGCCAAACATTTTCAGTGTGTAACATAAACCGAGAAACTGACTGTTTAAAGTAAAACCTTTCTATTCTTTATTAGCCAACCTAAATTGTGTTCTAAGTTAAAATCAAATATATCTCCAAAAACAATTTCTAGCCGGGAAATGGATACAGGCCAAATATACTCAGAAGAAATATAAATGACAGCGATTTTCATTTATAAAACTCAACATTTCTTTAGCGGGATATATTTCTGTAAAAAAAACCCACAATCATTCGGTGTTAATAGTTATCTTTCCCTTGACCATCCATTACAATAAGGATTATTCATACCCCACCCAATACGCACACACCCACACACACATCCCCACACCCTCACCCACAGGAAAGCATTTATTTCTTGCCCAGCGCGTCAACAGGTATTCTATCCTCGTCAGAAGATAAGGGCGTTTTCAACCGTATTTCCGTGAGCACCTCAGCCGTAACCATGGCGCCGCGAGATGAGGGGTCGATGTTGGAACACACATACCCTCTCGATTGCACGTTGAAGCATGGTGCGCCGGATGCGAGAACTCAATGGCGTGTTGAAGGGTGTACTCCGATCGCTTCCGCCCGGCTGGTTGTTCAGTAAACATTGCACTATAAACTGCGCGTCAAAAAAATATTAAGGTGTAGAAATGCATTGATCGGTTGATGATCATGATTTCCTCGGCCATTAAAAAATAATATATGAGTACGCCTGTATCAATAAAAAGAAAAAATATAGAATAATTGTTAGTGAGAATAAAATTATTTAATTCATAATCATTAAACTTGAAAGTATTAATTACCTATTAGCAATCAAGTGTATTTTTGCAGAATAATTTGCAAAATAATCGTGTTCAGTGATGCATCGTTCTATAAAGAAATATCATCAAGGTACTTGAATCCTTATAAGATATACTTTGAGGGAATATGAAGTTTGTTCTCACTGATTGTATATGTTTCTCAGGAAAATAGATATAAGTTGGGTTTTCTTTTGTATAAGACACAATGGCAGAAGCGTACGCAGGGTTTGGTTACAGGGGTTCACCCCCCCCCCTAAAATATTTCTGAAGACTTTTTTTTTGCTTGTCAATTCTTTTTGGGGTAGTAAACGACCTAACATTGGTGGCGAAGACCTTTTGGGGGGGGATTTCAACATTTCATTAAGCTTGAAAACCTCTCCCTTTAAAAAAATCCTGCGTATACGCTACTGCACGATGGTCATGATGGTATAAAGGTATTATTTTCTTCTGTTTAACCACTGCATTTGTTACCTTTATATTGTGATTTTATTGTTTTATAGAATCTACAAACTGGACCCTTATCCGTCAAAACTGTTATTGCCAGAAAGAAACCAACACAGAATGAAAGCTTAAATTATTGTTGAACGATATAGCACACACACACACAAGAAATACCATTTTTGGTCGTAGGACTTCGTAACTGATTAAGGCCTCGAACCAAAAAATCGTATCTATTGTTGCATAGTTTTTTTCATTTTCTGCAGTTGTTCCAGCAAAACTCACCTCACATATAAACAGAGGGTCGCTATAATAAGAATTAACCTGATATTATACTTTGAGAACAGTTCTATACCAATGGCGATAGTCAAGGGTTTCTGGACAATGTCCATAATGAGGGAATTTCTAATTGATCGAAACGATATGTTTTACGTATTATATTATCGTAAATCTATCACCCTCATTGCCAAACCATGACCGGTTAATAGTACATTGCTTATGACCGCTCATCTTCCGTCATATTTGCAGGGATACGTTACGCGTTATTTAAGGCGTCATTATCGTATGACATGTTCTCAAAAAGAAAAAAACATAGATAGAAAAGGGTAAACATATATTTTATATTCTGATATAACAAGTGAAGTGCGGAATCACTCCCAAATACTTAGTGATCAATGAAAAAAAATCATACGACATTCACTTTTTAGTAAATTCGCGACATTTCGCGTGCCCGCTACAAGTTGTTAATGAGTGTATTATTGTTTTGTTTATAGTAAACAATGAAACATGTTTGGTCATAAAATTATTGTCTGAACCTGAATGATGTCACGGTCAATTTGATGGGAAACTATTCAGACGACTAAACATTTTATGGCAATTGCCATTTTTCTCTCACAAAGCCAACAAAATCTACACGTAACACGCGAGTCACTTTTCTCATCACTTCTTTGCCTTGCCCCCAAACTTTGATCAAAAACTCTCCACTTTATTGGTGGCACGCGTAAGATCAATGATATGGGGGAGATATTGACGCTGGAGGCGATGTCTCGTTCACTCATCAAAGCCCCTGATGCAATTATAATGATCATTGCATACGAATCACAGCCTGCCTGAATACCCCCTTCTTAAAAAGAGATCAATTTTTACATCTATATCCTTTGAGATGATTAGTAATAAAAATCATAATCACGCAAAATGTTATTGGTATTACACTCGCTCATTCTGCTTTAGTCCCTCCCTATACTCCTTTGTGTGGTGAGTCGTGGATTAGGTGGAGTTTATTCATGAAAATTTCTCCCGCGGAAAATGAAATAGGAAATAACAGTGGGGAGTCATTACTGCTGCTTGTGTATTTGGGATTTCGGGGATAGCGGCAGCGCGCACGGATTACCGACCAGCGCTTGTCAGCTGACGGGGTGGGCTCGGCAAGCTCATCGCTGTTGAGCTGTGCGCGGCAGCTACCTAGCTGCGTAATTACTTCCCGAATTACTTATCAAAAACAATCCGCACCGATCATTAGTCATGTTAGTCCTTCTCCATATCTCTCATTCTAGAAATCACAATAAATGACGGAATGTCAGAGAGAGGGAGATGGAAAAGAGAATAAATTGCCGTTTGTCCTCTGTCAACTTTACGATTTTTTTTTCGTTTACGATTCAACTCATAATGAAACGAGTGGGTCATTAGAATCTTTAATTTACAGAAGGAAATCCCTATGCGTTAACCACCTGTTTTGTCAAGTACGCATGCGCGAAAATTGTTGATTTGACGCGCGTGTCATGTTTTTAAAGTATATTGTGTAAAATATTTTTATTTATCCTTTTCTGGTGTACCCTTTTTCGATGTTTTAAGCATATATTTCCTATGTAACCTCTATACAGACCCATCCGTAAAAGAGCGTTGTTATGATAACAAGGTACACGCAGTTATAACGTTAATCATATTTTTTTCGGTATATAAAATTGTCTTGCAACTCTTTCATGTGCATCATTTTAATACGTCGATAATAAAGAGGTTTCATTCCAAGCAGACATATTACAATGTAAGTAGTAAATACAAACAATAAATATGATTAAGCAAATATCATGTGGTGTTAATCTCAATCAATGGAAAAGCACAATTTGAAGCAGAAGAGAGACCTGTTTACTTTTGCTTGTCAAAATATCGGAGATATATATCTGATGTGAAAATCTAATATGAAATACGATTTTTTATCAATTATCCATTTAATAACGTGGGGACCCATCATGCCCATGGGGGGCAAAGAAAAAACATCGGTTAACCGCCCCCGCCCCTCCCCTAAAACATGACAGGCATCTTGACAAGGACGAGGGCCCATTGCATACACTTGTATTAGATAATCACGACCCCCTCCCCCCTTTTGTACCGCCATAGAAATGGACCTTAACCATGTTGAACGTTCCAATAGCAATAAATATAAATGTTCAAGTAAAATGAAACGGATGTTAAAATATAGTGCATTTAATTATTTTTGTTTAATGCTTTAAATACCCGATAAGCTCCACTCATCTTTCCTCACCCTTCTCTCTCTCTCTCTCTTTCTTTTTATCTGTAGCTGTCAACAATATGACCCTTCTTTGCTCTCATATTTCTACCCTATTAATTCTCTCCATCTTACTTTCTCTCTATTCATCTGTCATTCGCTTATTCCTTGACACGTCGTGCAGTGTAAAAAAAAGGGGTTTGTAAAAATAGCCAATCTGTTGCTGAATATTATTCCCATAGAAAAAAAATTGATCGAATCGACCACATGATGATATAGAATACCTTAAAAAATGTTGGTTTCTTTTGATATCGTTTTGTTTATCTGAGACATATTCGTCAACTGATGAGATATTTGACCATCCTTTAAAAAAGGTGTATTCTGCTTTATATCTCCAATATGCATATATTTTTGTTTAATTCTTTCTGCCTTGCATCTTTACATATACCCCCCTGCTCTATAAAACTGTTTTGGTCCCACTCGAACAAATAGCACAGGGGTAATATGTCAAAATAAGTCCTGATGAGCTGCTGACAGGAGAGGGAGGAGGGTGACATGGGCACGATTTAAGGCGATTTACAGAGAACATAAAGAAAAACGAAGAAAAAAAGGATGAAAGAGCAAAAAGAAAAGAGGGGCTAAAGGATAGCGAATCCCGTCTGAAATGCATTAAGTTGATTAGTTTTTGTTATGGCGCGGGACCGGCCAAATGCGCGCGTCCAAAGAAGATAAAATGAGAGAGAGAAAAAAATACGTCGCACCGCGAATGTCGTCTGTATGCAGTATAGCCATACCGAGAGGGCGAGAGACCGCCGGAGAAAAATTTCATTATTCTGATTGCTTGCGAAATGCGAGTCTTTTTAATTTGAACGGGTATACATTGATGTGTACGGCAGTCTGGCCAGATATTTTGAAGTCAGTTTTTGTCAAGACCCCCCCCCCCCGTTTTTTCTCATTCTCGTGCTTTTTCTTTCTCGTTCACACTCAATATATATCTACACGTTATCTATCTATATTGCCTATCTCTTAATCGTTCTTGCTCTCTTTTCTATGTTATGTGGAGGGGGGGGGTTCATTACCTCTCGATTGTAGTTTCTTTTTTTTATAATTCTGAATAAACCTATTAAAACACATGATTTCTGAATATCGATTTTCCTATAAAGGAAGTGAGATGTTAGTATGGTTACAAAGATAACATCAAATGGTATATTAGTAGTAGAAGTAGTAGTAGTAGTAGTAGTAGTAGTAGTAGTAGTAGTAGTAGTAGTAGTAGTAGTAGTATAGAAGTAGTAGTAGTAGTAGTAGTAGTAGTAGTAGTAGTAGTAGTAGTAGTAGTAGTGTAGTAGTAGTAGTAGTAGTGGTGGTGGTAGTAGTAGTAGTAGTAGTATAGTAGTAGTAGTAGTATAGTAGTAGTAGTAGTAGTAGTAGTAGTAGTAGTAGTAGTAGTAGTAGTAGTAGTAGTAGTAGTAGTAGTAGTAGTAGTAGTAGTAGCAGCAGCAGTAGTAGTAGTATAGTAGTAGTAGTAGTAGTAGTAGTAGTAGTAGTAGTAGTAGTAGTAGTAGTAGTAGTAGTAGTATAAGTAATAGTAGTAGTAGCAGTAGTATAAGTAGTAGTAGTAGTAGTAGTAGTAGTAGTAGTAGTAGTAGTAGTAGTAGTAGTAGTAGTAGTAGTAGGAGGAGGAGGAGTAGTAGTAGTAGTAGTAGTAGTAGTAGTAGTAGTAGTAGTAGTAGAAGTAGTAGTAGCAGCAGTAGTAGTGCTTATTAGTTAGGTATCATCATATATCAATTTTCTATATCATTATCTCTAACAAAAAACAAGTAATATCAGACAAATTCAATTTTTAGAAGAGATGAGATTGTTAATGTATTTCTGTCAGTACCACGAAAAACGTGATTTCTTAAAATGGAAACATATTCTTGACCAAGAAAAATGTATTTTAAATTCCAAAATACTTATATTGAAGAACAGAACGATGTGTATTAATATATATATATACATACCAGTCGATTCTAAGCCGGTTGGCGATGAGATCTATCAGCCCCCCCCCAAAAAAAAAAATATATATATATATATATATATATATATATATATATACATATTTTGCTGAAATTATTTTAAAAGAGAGAATGGTATATAAACCGTTATATTTCCATTGGCTTCGGGTTTAGTTCAGTTTATTTATTCATTTCATCTCTAAAATTAAGGATTTGATTTTTAAAATCTGCCTTTCTCTCTATAGACAATTGTTTACATGTTTTTTGAACGTGCAACCTAAAATAAATTTAGAAGTTTAATTTTAGATTGCTGAAAGATTTAGGAAATATCATGAATTGGATACAAATAGTGCCCTTTGTTTGGTTGCACATAATTACAATAATAAAACTGAGGGGCTTGCCGAAAAAGCAAAGATTTTTTAATGCATGCCCCTTGGCTTATAATTCAATGTGTGAGCTTAGAGCAATCCTGAACGAAATAATAATTAATAGATATTATTCAGCAATAAGTAATATTTACCAACACATTGAAGTAAAAAAAGCATGGATGGTGAGAAAAAATAATAACACAGCAAATTTGAAGGGATGGTGACAGGAGAAAGAAGGAAAAGGTGGATTGTAAAAGTGAAAATAAGACAAATGAAAAGAAACAAAACACAGAATCAATAGATTTCATCTCTTAGAAACTTAAAGCATATAGACGCTTTGATGAAATGAAAGAATATATGATAAACATAACACATGAATTTTCAAAATGCTAATGAAATGAATTCACGCTCAAGAACGTTATTTGCGTGAGAAAAACTCTTTATATATCTGCACTGATATCGTTTGGTCGCTTTGTAACGCACACTTTTATCATCATCGATTTGCGTCTTTTGTTTCGGGCCGAATGATAACGTTACGAAAATGATGGCAGATTGTTTATGGAAACATGTCACGATTGCTTAACCATACGACTACTCTGCTGATTAAATGTGCAGAAATATCATATTTTGGAGAAACATGAACTATAATTTTAATTGATCTTCGGGATTTATTAAGAGTACTCGCAAGGGCATTTTGTTCTTTTCGAATAATCTGCCAGGAATGTTTGTCTGGACATGTAACGGCGATACTGTACAAATCTTCCTTTTCTAGAGGCAAGAAATTATGTAATTATTGCAATCGGATCCTGAACATTTCCTCAAACAAGTCAAGGAAGGTACCTAAGAAGCTTTTACCAGTGAACCTAGAAGGTCTTGAACACTCTGATTGTAATCCAACACCGCTACTCGCTACCAAACAATTACCAGTTTTAACGTAACATTTCGTCAAGGCAAGAAAACGCAGAGGCGAAAGTGAAAAGAGAAAGAAATAGACGGAAAAAAGCTTGAGAAATAAGATAGCTATCTAAGTGCTTGAAGAGTATCTTTAACAGGCATAAGATGTAAACGCATCAAGCGTTTTACCCATCTATTTTCCTTCTTCTGTATCATCCAGGGTTTTTTTTTTCTTTCTTTCTTTTTTTACGGATTCCGAACGCCAAGAGGAAAATAAGTACCGGAAAAAGCGGCTTAGAGATGGATCCGGAACTCTTGATCTGACGCAGAAAGTTGGAGAGCCACAAGGCTTCTCCGGGAAATGGCGAGAAAATAATGACTTCTATTCCTCCATCGTTGCCAGGTTTGCCTAAATACTTAACGTAGGAATCCAATAAAGAAGGCCCAGAGTTAGGCACGAAGAGTCAATAAAGTCTCTTTAAGGAATCGCCAAGTCGTCGTCTACCACGCGCGCCTTACTTTTCTGGCCCGATCTCGTATACCCGCCTTTTAAGGTGTTTAACTTATAGAGCAGATTTGAAAAGATGACGAATTTGTGTTTACGCGCGCGCGCGCGTCGTCCTTTCGGCTCTGTTGACGTTTCTTATTTGGCTGTGTGTATTGCATCTTGGTGATGTCATGAAGAAGCGAAAAGAGAAATTATGTCAAAATTAGCGACCTCAAAATAAATATGAAGTCTTCTTGAAACGGGAATACAATTAAGGTGCTTACGTGTGTCTTGGCCACGAACAGTATACCAATTTATTCCACTCTTTTGTAATTAAATATTCACACTCGGAGTAGCCTATAGTCTAGGCGGATACTGCAGTTATTGTCGTTGCTGTTATGCTGAACGCAAGAGATACGTCTGATCTGGCGAGACTACGCATTTGCGGCTGCGAAATGCGTAGTCTCGACAGAGCGGACGTATCTCTTGCGTTCAGCATAACAGCAACGACAATAACTGCAGTATCCGCCTAGATTATAGGCTAAAGTCGGAGAGACAGAACTGAGTGTTTTGTCTTTTAGCGTAACCAATATGAATATTGGACATGATGTTATGGAAACACAAGCTAAAATACGAAGACTGTTCCCAAAGATGACTTCAATATATCAATCTAAGTTCACCGCACACTATACGACTGGTCTGCGATCCGAATTGCATTGGAACGTAAGTTTATGGGAATAATGAGACGTAGAACATCTTACTGTTGAAAGTTCTAAACCATTGTAAGAATTCTTATGTTCAAATCTGTGAATAGATAAAAAAAAACATGTTGATATCAGTTCGAGAATAGTCTTTCTGTTTCACCCTAAGCAGATTATTGGATTCGGTTTGGTTTGACAGATTTTCTCGAGTATTTCATCGGTTTTGGTTCTCAATTTCGGTTTTAGAACTCGAGTCGGTTTCCGGAGAATGTCTGTGGTATCACTATCAACGAACTTATCATAGGACAAATCCACACGAAATATGACTTGACTCGAATCAGGGGCGGATCCGGCATGTTTCATAAGATAGGGGACACTTTAATATGCGGATCTCGTTTATTCATAAAACTAACAGAAACTTCTTATCCAAGAAAGAAAGAGGTATTTCGAAATTACTTACAGAATATTTCTGGCAAAACGTAGGGACGCAAATCATTTATCATGTCAATATACCCCCAAAATAAGAAAATAGGAAACAAAACTATTAGTTTCTTGTCTGTCTGTTTGCTTCCCCCCCCCCCTTCATCACTTTTTAAAGCAATTATGACCAAATGCATCGGTTCTCGACCGGTTTCGGTTTCATTACTACGTTTGCATCTGCACATAAGCATTGCGTACCGGTTAGACGAACACATCGGTCTAACTTGGCGCTCAACCGGTTATACCGAGAAGCTGCAGTAGGCCGCGAAGAGTAGAAAACAAATTATTTTTTAAGATAAAGGGTGATTAATGTTTCTAGCAATGTCTAGTGTAAAACGTTAATTACTAATCCGATTTTGATTAAATATTCAATGTTTTGTTTGTCTGATTTTTCTTTATCTGTTCAAATCATATTGTTTTCAGCCTGGAGTACCCCTTTAAGTATCTTTTCTCAATTGATTTTTTATGAAGATGGAGATGTCAGACATTTCTGTGAGATACGTTCAGCATGGCGGTACGCACATAGGAGCATTCAGCCTCCCCAGAAATATTTGTTCTTGTTTTTCATGCTTTTTGTTTTTATTTATGAATTTCACCGAAAATTCAAACCTAAGTCATGTACGTATGTTCAAGCCCGTTCAATTAAGATACATATAT
>NC_054754.1:15624701-15677201 GCF_018143015.1 Lytechinus variegatus | reverse complement strand
TGATGGTGGTGGTGGTGTGTGATGAATGAGAGATGATGATGATGAGGATGATGATAATGATGAGGTGGTGAGTGGTGAGGTGATGAGTGATTGGAGCGATGGTGATGAGTTGAGGTGGTGGTAGAGGTGGTGGTGATGATGATGGTGGGTGGTGGTTGATGATGGTGGTGTGGTGGGTGTGATGATGCTGATGATGAGATGATGACGATGATGATGATGGTGGTGGTGATGATGAGATGATGATGAGATGAGATGATGAGATGATGTGATGATGTGGTGGATGTGATGATATGAGATGATGATGATGATGATGAGATGAGATGATGAGAGATGATAATATGAGGTGGATGTGGTGGTGATGGTGATGAGCGGTGGTGAGTGATGATCGAGAGATGAGTGGTAGGGTGATGATGAGGTGGTGTGGTGGTGATGATGAGAAGATGATGAGAGAAGATGATGATGATGATGATGATGATGGATGAGGACGTGAGATGATGAGATATGATGATGAGTTGATGATGATGAGAGGTGGGTGGTGATGAGGATGATAAGAGGATGGTGTGGTTGTGATGAATGAGAAATGATGTGATGAGGAGAGGAGATGATGAGATGAGAAGATAATGAGGGGGATGATGACAAGACGACGCTTTGCAAAGCAAAGAATAATCGGCATGTACGTATATCGGGCTCTCGGAGAAGCTTTGAAAATGGGGGCGAAAGTGGAGGTCGTTTTGACCCTTCTGTAAGCTCAAAACCTGCTGAAAAAATGGGTTTGTTGAAGACCCCCTCAGTCCCTTGGTTCAAAGGCCCTGTATACAGGGTAATTTTATTCTAATTGATCACTTAATGATATGAATGAGGGTACAATAGTGAGATAGAAGTGAACTACGCCTCAGACAGCATTCATTGTAACAATAATGGCGACGGAGTGAAATCAACAAAGCGATCAATAACGTGAGATAAAATATCATCAAATCGAAACGGTAAATGATAAAAGAACATGTGAGTTAACCCCTAATAAGATCTTATTTCACGAAGTATAGGAATATAGTTTCATTTGCTTCTATACGTCTCAAATTTCCATAGTTTTAGGTGAAGTATCTTCATACATATAACGCTACCCGATTAGTCCACTGCTTTCATTTGAGTGCCCAGTTTTTTGCTAGAAACCGGAAAAAAAATCTCAGAATTTAGGGAGAGCATCTGGTTCACGGCATTTCACGATAAATGCAATTTTCAGGCCCAATATAGAATTATTACGAAAGACAGGCCCTAGAGTAAAAAAAATCCTTTAAAAATCGAAGCAAAATGCACAAATAGAACCGCGCATAAGACAGTGTTGAGCATGTGTTAGCAAAGTTCTATATGGTTTGTCTTTGTTTTTAGATCTACACTATTTACGGTTGCTTTTTGTGAATGTCACAAAACAACTTGGAATGTTCTGTTCAGAACACCGAATAACACGGAGTATACTGTTTAGAACACCGAATAACACGGAGTGTACTGTTTAGAACACCGAATAACACGGAGTCTTCTATTTACAATACCGAATAACACGGATTGGCAACACATAAACCGAGGAATTGGCGATGCGTGTACACATGCATGACCTTGACGCAGAATTATTGAAAATATCCTTATGTTGATTATGCGAAAATTAATTTGTTCTTATCATGTTTCTCATTGATTACTGACCATTAAAGGAGAATTGATAATCACCATAATTCCTTCAATTCTTAATTACGTAGTTTGCATGTTGCTTAAACTACGAAAACACTTTTACTTTAGGTTTAATGAGTTATCATGTATACTGATAATGAGGAGAAAATTACGTTGATCGATTATGTTCATATCGTCATTGGATACCGATTATCCTTTTTTTCTCTTGTTGATATTAATAAAAATAGAATACAACATATTTTAGATTAAATCAGAATTAAAGAGCTGGCGTATAATTGCAATCAATAAATCAGGCATTTTTTCAGCAATGAGTGGAGGAAAATAGTACTTGTGTAGACGGTCCACTATACATGCTGTATGAGCTACACAATGTACAAGCCCGAAGTGTTGACATTTTCATAAGATAACACAACGAATGATTATTCAAAACTAAAATAAATTACAATATCGGGAATGGTATTGGTTTTTCCGAATTGTGAAAAAAAATGAATTAACACGCACAGCTAAAAATGAAAAAAGGGAAGGGAACAGCCTTTCAATAGGGATAAGAAATATAGAAAAAAACTTTTTATAAGTGTTTCAGTCCGTTCTAATAATGTTTATACTTCATGTGGTCTACAACTGTTTTAACATGGCTTTGTGTAGTAAATTACAATTTAGACAGGTAATTAATACAGCATGCATACCATTGTCTTTATATTTGTTTGACAATCAGCACTTTAAAAAAATATAAAGAGAAAGGGTAAATAAGGGCCTATACGTCATATTCATTTTATATGGTACATAATCACAGGATACGTAAGATGCATGCATGACTGACCCCAACGAAAACATTTCGGATATATGCACTTATACAATTCAACATCAGTAATCACTCTCTCTGTATTTCTTTATAATACAGTTTAAAGATTATCATAATCAACATAATATATTTTGTCGGACACTGAAATGCAAAAGGGGCAGTTGTCACAAGTTCGTGATTACTAGAGATATGCGATCATTTTGCTTGTAATCCACCCTGCCTGCGGAAAAAAGCATTACATATTAATAATATTAGCTATTCACCTTGAGAACAGTAGGTCACGTGATATGACGTGATTTAAGCACTGTTGTACAATGTCTGTGTCTTAATCAATAACCGAAATTAACCGTTAAATACAGAAATTACTAGATTAAGCGCCGATTAGAAAGGTTCAATTGAATATAGAAGAGGTAATTTTAAGTTTCAATTGTTTAAATACATAATCTCCTATCGCACAAAAAGTGGTTTATTTTGTTTAAGTACATAGTTATGTTGCTTCTATGTTTAATTCACAATCCATTACAATAAATAAGATAAAGAAATACCACCGTGTATGTTTATTCAAAGAGTTACATTGTATCCGCATGGTGTTTGAAAAGCAATCCGATAGCGCTTGAAATGAATAGGTCTATTCTATACGCTATACAGACAGGATAAGAAAAACACGAGATAATACGTTGTGCCCGACCTTGGTTAACCTCTTAAAAAGCCAATCCCGTCTTTGATCTTCTTATTAATTCAATAAAGCTTGGTCAAGTTTGTGCCCCCAAGCGAAATTACAGCTAACACTATTTAGAGCGGGAATTATATCCGGACCAACGTAAAAGGGCTTGGGAGACATTGACGAGCCCAAGAAGCCATAACCACAGTGTATACATAGACCCTGCGCAGCTCGCCCTCTGTATGGATATGTATGCTGTACAGATGCCGGCAAAGTGCCGAGAAGACGTACCGTGCCCGAAAGTCGTCACACAACTTTTTACCAAACTCCAACGGACGACGAAAAGTTTCTCGAAGGAATCTCGCGTCCCCGATCCACGTCGGTGTCAAGCGCTTATCTTCTAATCCCTTTCCGTCATTGAAGCGAAGATTGGTGGAGGTTTAATGACCATTTCTATTTGTGTTTCTTGTTGTTTTCAGTTCATTTCCACCGTCAAAGAACTATGAAGAGAAAGACGACGAGACTGGTTCGGCACAGGGCTTTTGGCTTGACTCTGCAAGGCAACACAGATGCCAGCTACAAATTCTACCATATGTTTGGTTGGTTCTCGGCTTGCATCCCCGCTTCGAAACCTCCTTCATGCTTTAGTCCCTCTTTTATCGAACATAAGTTTTACTTAAAAACATTTTGGGGTAAGATAAAGAAAAAGAAGGAGCGATACGAGCGAACGGTTGCCGATAGAGACCGCCGCTGATCATGGCAGTGACAGCCGAACTTAGACGCCAGCGCGGCTTGTCCATGGGTGGGGAAGTATCCGATAAGGTACCTACTGCTTCAGGCAGCGGCCCTATACATCCATGAAATTAAGAAATAATAAAAATGGGCGTTGAATAATAATAATTCTTATTATTTAGTCCAATTGGAGGTGGTCTGGGGAGCACGACGCGCCCTTGCTATGCCGAGCCTTTGGTTGCAAAGTTTTGACGGCGCTGCAAGACTTCCACCTGCCCAAACCATCTGTTGCCGTTTTCAGTCTCTATTCACTGGCAAAGGGGAATGAGGAAAAAATGCGCACGGTTGACATGATTGCTGTACTACCCACACCCCTAATATAGCACGTTCATAAGCAGGAAAGAAGAAGCGCGCTACGCCGCGTTGGCAAGTATAGAGACCGGAGAGTTTGGGGAGCACTGCTCGCCAACTCTCGGCGCCCAAGGATCCCATTCTTGCCCACATCTGCCGAGTTTAACCCCCAAACGCGTTTGAAAAAAAACGTCTTTTTGAAACAGACGCCCTTATAGTTTGTTGAAGTTTGGCTTCATATTTTTATTCATGCTAGAATTTCCACTTATTGATAAGAGCGAACACACATGTGATAGGGAACTTATCAAGAGCGCGCAATAAAGTCTGTTCGTATAAAGAGGTACTTCATTTCACTGACAAGGATTGGAACATGAACAAAGACCTCGTCACACTTTTTATCTCAAACTTTGAGCAGGTTCTTTGCCTCCTTGCTTCTAAGCTAATTACAAAAAACTTGAACAAGAACCAAGATCAGAATTTCATCGCCAGTCCATCACATTTGATAACTACAAAAGAATGAGAAGTCGCCATCTGTCCCTTGCTCTCCGTCTTCTAAGTTGTCAAACTTCTACTTTAGATCAAATCTTCTTTCGGCTATACATCTTCTTCGAGATACGGATAATGAGGAGAAATTTGTCAAAATCGCGCGTCGAATGGCATATTTATAGGCCGTTTCTTCGTCCTTATTTGGAGCGCGTTAAGCCGACTAATATTGATGGTTGCTTATTAGGGTGACAGGAAGAAATGCCTTTGACCATCAGTAACGTGAATAATGGAACAATAGATCCTATTATTATTTGGACACCAAGTATCGGAACAGACAATCTCTGGACCTTTTAGCTGATGGTAGGATTGATGGTCAGTCTACTAGACCCTCTGAATCTGACAATCTCCACCTACGCTCTCATAAATCCACATCACTCTCTGATCACATCATTCCCATTTCACACTCTCTCCTACTCTGATTAATCCAAGCTTAAACCTAATATTATTTAGTATTCAAGCTGGCTGCATTACTTCGTAATGTTTCTATCAATCTTATATTACGTACAATTTTACCGTTATCGGATAAAATTGAAGAAAAGGGTCAACATTTCTCGCTTTCTTCACCCCGGCTGTGAGAGAGAAAAGTTTGAGATGATTGGGGGCACATTGTTTTCTGTGACAATGACCGCGCAGTCACTGAGCTACATCTGTTTTGCTGCTTCCAAAAGTCTGCGGCAAATCTACACAAATCCAATTAGAACAATTTCATCTTCGGGGGATGACGCAGAACCGTCAAGAGGAAGAAACGAACTCGTTCCAATTTCGATGATGAAATTAGAAATTGGCTAGATAGTCCTTATCGGGGAAATGACCAGAATCATTCCCGAGGTAATATCGGTATAGGTCATCAACCTTGTTGTAGCTCAGTAGCATCACGGGCGATCTTGGAATGATGACTTTACATAATAGATACATACATGATTATATTAAACTTAAAGATGAATTCATCTATGAAAGCACTTTAAAACAAAGCATTATATGAAAAGGAGCACTCGCGCCCTTTGCAAATACGTATACCTACATTTGCCACTCTCCACCACCCAGGTGTAGTAAATGGGCGCCCGGTAGGTGGAATTTTTTAGAATGCTCAAGCGTCCGATCAGGGTAGCCTTGCTAAAGCAGGGTTAATAGTTTGTAGTTCTTAGAAACATTGTATTAAGCGTTACATAAATAATGTTGCATATTATTAGTAATATTGTGCACTTTCAAAATGTAAAAAAAATCCTTATGCCTATTCAAACAGTGAAAACGATAACAATAGATTGCGAATGTTATCATAAGGTAATAAATGAAATGAGTTTTCTTTACACAAAATTGATTGATTGATATGTCTACATGAAGAGTGACGTAATATCCTTTGGAATAAAGAAACATTATGACTAAAGCGTGGGTTTATGGGAGATCCCTAGATTGATGAACAGTGGGTAACATGAGACAAAATCTTCGAGGTTCGAGTTCTTAAAACTGTGAATTGTTCTTAAAATTTGCAAAAGAGAGAAGCGAGCAAACGAAAATCAAACACTTTAGATTAAAGACTTAACTTTTAAAAAAGCACTATCTTGAACTTATTCGATAATTCAAAAGAGATTGTGATTCCGAAAAACAATTCATGTCAGATAGTTTGCTGTATCGTTATTTTTTTTTTGGTGGGGGACACGTCTTCATACACTTCAGTGTGATCTTGATATGCGAGAAAGGATGGAAGTTGATATATACTATTTCCGTATTTCTATTACATGAGCGCAGAACACATGCATCTCCATTTTCGCCAGCTTTGCAATCGCAGAAATAAAATGAAAAGATATTTCTCAATATTCACAAATATTGGGGAAAATGAATGTAACTCTTAATTTTATCAATAATCAAGACAACAAACATAACTTCCAATCCAGATTTCATCTAAGAATTAAAGAAATGATAAATTAAGATAATTGGTATGTCCCATTCCCTTAGAAGAGGTCGTAAACTCACTGGTCTTCAATTTACGTACCTTGAAAGTGAAGCATTTAGACATCAATCTGTCGAATCAAAAATATATCATTTTTGTTTAGTTCTAAGTATTACTACCTGATAATAAACACAACGGGGAGGGCGGGTTCCTGGTAGAATATCACATGTGGGTGGGGTTTGCTCTGTGATTTTGAATTTTTATCTATTCTTCTCAACAACCCTCTCTCTCTATTTCTTTTATCAAAAGGGGGGGGGGGGGGGCATTTTTAAAATGTAATTTATGGGGCCCAATGACCAACACATGCCATAGAGTGTTCTTACAATCTGAAGTCCGGTTGTGACTATTTTATTTTTATGTTTATTTTGATTTTACTGTTCGATTTGCACAATTATACTTGTATTTGTCGATTGTGATCACTGTGTGAAGAATCTGTGTATGATCTTTATATCACTGCAGAAAATTTGTTTTTAAAAGTCCATCGTCGAACTTCATTGACTCATGGGTGGAAGGGAAATCCCAGGGGGACAGGGGGCGTGTCCCACATAAAATAGTAGGGACGACACAGTGTCAAATGTCCCCCTACTATTTTTGGTATTTATAACGGTAAGAAATACATCATTTGAAATCGAAATAAAACATGTATGATAATTTTTTTTTTTGCTTGTAAAATTTTATTTTCGTCGAATTGACCTTAAATTTAGGGTGGTACCTTTTTTTTTTTTTGCTTGTCAAATTTTTCAGCCCTCGTCCCCTACCTTTTGGGAGAAATTTACGCGCCTGCATGTATTGACTACATAACCGTCTTTTAGATTTTCTGGTAATTGTTCTTCGTTGGAAAAATCTTCTTTTTTCATGTGCGGTAGAGGCAACGGGAGTTGTAAATGAAGAGGATCGATTTACCCCCCTTGTTGATGTAAAGGGGCGGTTCAGTTTTTCTTATTTACGACCTCGAGGAAGAAATCCAATTTGGATCTGAATATGTGACTTCACCCTTTGAGTATAAGTTCCGTTTATTTGCATGCGAGGGAGCTTGGCGATCGAGGGAGCTCAGCGACCGAGAGTGCTTGGCGACCGGGAGACATATTTACCAAAATTCAAGAGGCAACTTTTGCATTCTGAAGACAAAAAAATACGGGGTATACGATCAGATAATACTCGATTATAACGAAATTGGTTCAATAGTGACTCTCCCGTAGAAGAGGTAAAAATCAAGACTAGTGGCAATCGGGGACGGTGAGCGTCCGAGTTAAAATATTTGGTATTTTCAAGAGAGAAATATATCATGCTGAGCCATGTATAATTATATAGGCTTACGTACCGGTGTTTAAAGTTTTGCATTCGAGAGAGGTAACTGCATGCGAATGCACGACGAATTTCATATTTGGATACTGACAAAATGTTTCAAAGCATTTGACATTTCAAAAAAATATTTTGCTTCATTTTTATAATAGCCCCAGCTATGTAGCAACTATACAAATTAAAGGGGAATGGAAACTTTTTATCACATAGGCTTGTGTTGAAACAGAAAAATCAAAGAATAAGAACAAAGAAAGTTTGAGAAAAATCAGACAAATAATGAGAAAGTTATGAGCATTTGAATATTGCAATTACTAATGTTATGGAGATCCTCCCATTGGCAATTCAACAAGGATGTGTGTTGTGACATGTGAACAACTTTCCCTTTGATGGACTGTAACATACCCTCAAAATGTCTCTTTTTGCTTTTTCTTATGGTGGTACAAACTGTTTATCCATGATGTATTCTTAAAAATCTGTACTACTTGCCCTCCTATAGAAAGAACACATGATCTAATGATAGATGTGATAAAAGAGGCAATTTAAGTGAAATATATATACTAAAGTAATGGGGAGAGTTGTTCACAAGCGACATCACACATCTTTGTCGCATTGCCAATTGGAGGATCTCCATAGCATTATTGATTAGCAATATTCAAATGCTCATAATTTTCTCATTATTCATCCGATCTTCCTCAAACTTTCATTAAACTGTTTCTTTGATTTTTCTGTTTTCACACAAGTTATCTTGTTCCAAAGGTTTCATTCTCCTTTAACGTCATTGGAAATAAGGAATCTTAATTGGTCTTCGACATTTCTAATGATTTTCATGATTTCATTATTGTTGTTTTTGAAACATCGTGACAATTTCTTTATGATGTCATGTATATGCACTCTGTTTTGTATGTATTCAGTGCCGCAAGCAAAACATGACGTATGTAAGATAGGCGATGAATAAACTCAGAAATGAAGAATACATATACTTCATTTGTAATAAATATGTAGTTTGCAATAGTGGTACAAACGTAGTAGTAGTATAGTAGCAGTAGTAGTAATAGTAGCAGTAGTAATAATAGTAGTAGCAGTAGTAGTAGTAGTAGTAGTAGTAGTAGTAGTAGTAGTAGTAGTAGTAGTAGTAGTAGTAGTAGTAGTAGTAGTAGTAGTAGTAGTAGTAGTAGTAGTAGTAGTAATAGTAGAAGTAGTAGTAGCAGCAGCAGCAGCAGTAGTAGTAGTAGTAGTAGTAGTAGTAGTAGTAGTAGTAGTAGTAGTAGTAGTAGTAGTAGTAGTAGTAGTAGTAGTAGTAGTAGTAGTTTAGTAGTAGCAGTAGGAGACATAGAAGTATAGTTTATTCATGTTTGTCAACTATTAAGATATTATTCATACAAATCAAATTGCCACTGTTCCTCAGAAAGGTAATAAACGAATATCAATCTGTGTCTACACTGTTTTAATTGCAGGTATTTGAGATTTACCTGCAATCCTTAAAAACTTTTCTTTAATTCTCAAAGGATTCGAATTTGAAGGAAGTGAGGAAGGAAGGAAGGAAGAAAGAAAAAGAAAGACAGACAGACAGACAGAAAGAAAGAAAGAAAGAAAGAAAGAAAGAAAGAAAGAAAGAAAGAAAGACAGACAGACAGACAGAAAGAAAGAAAGAAAGAAAGAAAGAAAAAGAAAGAAAGAAAGAAAGAAAGAAGAAAGGAAGAAGGAAGAAGAAAGAAAGAAAGAAAGAAAGAAAGAATGAGTAAAGAAGAAAAGAAACAGAGAAAAGTCAAGAGACAGAAAAAAAAAACAAAACAAACACACGACTATAGGTGTGAGGGGTCAAATTTAAAAAAGTGTCTAAAGACATGGAAATATAGACCTCCTGTGGTATAAAATCTAAAAAAAAGGGAAACCAGCCCCAATGCACACCCACCCCCCCCCTCCCTCGTAACAGATTGCTCCTGGTTGCTTTTGCAGACCATACTTCTCGCATCTTTCTCTTCATGGCCTGGAAAAAAAATGACAGCTTTTCGGACTACCTTGAATGATTGTCGATGATCTAGATCTTTGACAGATCAGGCCAAGGTTTATTCAACAAAAGAGGTGTCATATTTAGAAGTAACAGGTACAGGCGAGGCAGTGAAATAAAGTAGAACAAAAAACAGCACGAACGCTCAACCATAGAGAACCCAACACAGTGCCCTGTATCTTC
The DNA here is from genome assembly GCF_018143015.1 of Lytechinus variegatus. NCBI lineage: Eukaryota > Metazoa > Echinodermata > Echinoidea > Temnopleuroida > Toxopneustidae > Lytechinus > Lytechinus variegatus. The sequence goes on along the minus strand of NC_054754.1, from coordinate 15,666,988 downwards.
GCACCAATTAAAAGGAAACACCGCGGGTTGACCTTGAAATGTCACCACATGGGGGCGTTTTACCTCAAAATAATACGAAGGAGGTGGTACTCTGTAAAACTGGGCTAATGAATAGGGCTACATGCGGAGAGGAGAAGTTCAATAAGGTGATGCTTCGATTTATATTCTTCTGATTTTTGCAATCTAATGAGAATTTTATTTCTTTCACCCAAATGTCAAATCAGTGCATCCAGTGAGTGTGATGAATATTATAATGTGATTGAGTTACATGTATTATTGAAGTACCTCTCGTAGTAATTGTAACAATATTTCAAAGCCTGCAATGCTGCGAACACGGTCAGTTTTTGTGTTCGATCACAAAAACGGTATCGAAAACCACCCTTTCAAAAAAATTGATCAATGATTACAAGTTTTTGTTTTAATATTTTACATCCGGTCGTTCGGTGCTTGAAAAAGTGAATTGCATCGGAAAAGCATATCGCAGATAATGTTTTGTTTATATATATTTCTGTTTTACTTAGTTTGCTTTTTGTGTACCGATTCGTTCTGAAAATTGAACCCAACCTCCGCCATTTAAATCAAGCGCTCTTTCTAAGTATTGTAATATATTTATAAGTGGAGACCTATCAAAAACATTTAATTAAGAAAATGTAATTGCATATCATAAATCTAGGTTAGAAGGAACATGAAATGCCAATATGCTATAATTAGAAAATACTTTTCAATTGGTTTTAGCCTTCGAAAAACGTCAGCTGGTTTAAAATAAGTATAGTCTCTGTAGTGAGCTCATTGTTAATCGTCATTATATTTCATGATATTATATATATATATATATATTACACGTATACAAGCTTCTTCATTTAAAAATTTGTCTTATTCACGATGTCGAGGCGCTAATCTCTGGACGGAATATGTGGGCTCTGCTATCCCATCAAATTTGAATAGGTTATGGTGCAGCATGTATAAAGCATTAATTGTGCTCCCCGAGAAACGTGTGATTATATGTAAAATATTTTTTTGCAGGAAATGTTTGTGCACCATTTCGGAGGTTTGACCTTTTCTTCTTCTCTTTCGGGGGGGGGGGGTGCTTGTAAAAATTTCCAGGTAGATTCTCAACCCATTCAAGTTCGACGCTGGATCCACACATGGTGTTAAAGAATAAAGATAAGCTTCGCTACTAATGCATTACACATGGTAATAAAGAATAAAGATAAGCTTCGCTACTAATGCATTTTGTTACCTTTGGCTTTGAGCGAGATTCATCCTGCGTCGATTGGGTAGAGTCGAGACAACAGATGGCGCTATAAACTTTAGAGAAAGATTAGCACGAGAAGTCATTCGACGTGGATAAGTTCTCGTATACCGTGCCCTTGCCATTGTGTCCTCACTTCCCTGATTCTTGTTGTTATCTGTCCCCTATTTACACTTTCACTTTTCTCTCCTATCATTCTTTCTCTCCTTTTCTTCATCTTCTCTCCCGTTTTACAATTTCTTTTCTCATATTTCATTCCTATATCTGGTGTCCCGCTCATCTCCTTTTCCCTCTCTTCCTCATATTCTTTCTTCTTTTCCCATCTTCTTTATTCGTAGTATACCGTTTCCTATTTCAGTCTCTTTCTGCGAAGGGTCAACCGTCTTTTGTTTGCAAGTCTTAAAGCGTTTCGAAACGATCACCTTCTAAAAAATAGTTTTATTCGACAAATGCCTTGGCAAAGTTTTTTTTACTGCAGCCGTTATTTTAATCACATTTCGATTAAATTTCCAAGAAGAAGTTCTAAATCATTTCTTCTCGTGTATTAGTCATGTACTCACCTCCCACATAATCTGTTTAAACACTCATTCTTTTTAAGCTATCTTTGCATGTATTTAATTGTTTTTCTATGCTTCTTCGTATTTTCTTTTAGAACGAACCACCTGTTTTCTGCACGGCAATCTGCCTATGATCAGTGCCGCAACCATCCCGCCCGAAACACCTCAAAAACATGCCAAATGACCCCTCGGAGCTCCTGAAACAGTACACGCGCCTGTAATTGGCAAAATCTGGATTTGATATCTTGAAAATTGACGATGACAATGTCTTATTGGAATTTATTGAGACTGGAACGTCGAGACAACAACGACTTTTCTTCAATTGCGTCGTCAAATCATTTTCGGAGTTAGGGAAGAAATATACGAGCTTGAATAAAAAGGGAGAATTGAGTGACATTTTCAACTTAACAAGAATGGAAAGGATTTAGTAATTTTGTGAGGTCCTTTGTTCAAGGGGCATTGGGAAATGAATTTGTTGGTGGTTAAGTTGTTATTCAATGTCCGAAACTACTTGTTTTCGAGGCCTGAGCGTTGAAATATATTCCTTCATTATAAACCCACATGTGTACCTCATTATACTCTCACTGTTATGGTGTTCAAGCGAATGCTTTTTGCACATTTGAATTTGATTTATTAATACAAATATAAAATATATTTATGAGTTATAAGGAACTGAACAAAAATCAGAGATAGAGAACCGCATTTTAATAAATGAAGAAACGGGGACAAAGATGTCTGTCGTAGAACGCATTTAGGCCATGCACTCTCATACTTTTGTGAGGGACAATATCGAATAAAGAAGAAATGAAAAAGCGAAAAAGTTTTAAAATATTAAACGACTTTCAGTAAATCTTAATTCAATTATTTAGGTTAAAATTAAGAATAAGTGAAAGAAGAAGAAATGAAATAGAGAGAAAAGAAAAAAGAGCCGTTAATCACAAAACCAATCAATTCCACGTCCGATTGAGCGAGGGAATGTCACTCGGCTTCATCATATTTTTCAAATTACAAACTGCTAAAAGAGACGTTATAGATTTATTACAAAAAAATAAAACAAACAGTAATGAGTATTCAAAGATTGAAAATTTGTGATATTAATGATTTCAGAGAATATACATGATCTAAGTCCGATGGATTAATGAAGAAGTGGACTAAGCATTGTAGAAATGATACAGAGAAAATTAAAAAATATGGAAAACAATGAATGAAAATGAAAAAAAAAAGTGATTTTCATCCCAAACCTACTTTAATTACATCTATTTTTATACTAAAAGTATCCTGTGTAAAACTCTACTCGTGGCCACTTACATCTCGTTTTTTTTTATTTTTTTTCCCAAGTAAGTGAGCATGACTGATTTCCCGACTGAGCAATTTCCTTCAAGGGTGTGCCGCGGAGGGGGGGGGGGCAGGGGGCATGCGCCATTATGAATATTTCAAGTATAAGAAGAGAGAAAAAATAAAAAAATATGAAGAAAAGGGAAGACAGAGGTAAGAAGACCATGAAAGGAGATGACTAGGACGCATCTTTACTCCCCCCTTAATTTACTAAAGAAAAATACGTCGTCTAGCCCCCCCCCCCCCCTATCAAAAGACCCTACCGCAACCGCCCCTGATTCAATGGTACGCAGCAAAAATGTGGTGTTAACCGGTGTACGTAGAGGACCACACCAGTTATTTTACACCGGTGTTAAATTGGTGGTATTAGTTTTACACCTATAGGTGTTATTACAACACCTTTTGTTGTTACATTTACACTCTTTAGTGTTGTGTTTAATCTCTAGGGTGTAATTTTAACACATCAGGGTGTGGTCCTCTATTGACACCAATTTGTGTCAGTTTTAACACCGCAGTTTTTACAGTGTATACATGCGACCAGTGGACCAAACTCAGTTTTAATTTTATTTACTACTTTCGTGCGTTTTATCATTAACCAGGAATTCTATTGTCTAACGAGTATCGTTTCTAACATTTTGTTCTACAATCTTCATTCAAGTTGTTTCTGTAAACTTATTTTGTTAGATTTTATTTTGAAAATAAGATATTTAAAATGCAGAGAGGGGAAAACAATAAACATTAAGCAGCCTTGATTCTGATGTGATTAGAATGATACTGAAGGGAAGATGATGTTTTGATAAAGCTAATCCTAAATTTACGAATGTTTTTGTTGGTGTGGCTATTATTGTTCCATATAAAAAAGGAAAAAAACGCAAGTGTGTAAAACGATTGAAAGTTATTTGTAAAGCATTTTAACTAGGATCGATGACTTGGTAATATAAATTTTATGTGAAAGTGCACTTATCAAAATTCCAAACATCTATATTTTGTTGACCCATAAATTTTATTGAATTATTGTTTTGTTTGGAATTGTGTAATATGCAAATAAATGTTCAAGTTTGCACTCGAAACGAAATATGGTAGCACCTTTTAAAATGTAATCTTAGAACCGCTTTGCATCCCAAAAACAATTAATCTATGCCTAAGTCATGGAAGAGTCTCTCTTAAGACATTAAAAATGTTTGTGAAAATAACACATAAACATAATTCTTCGTAATTTCTTGAAAAGAACATTGAACACTCTATATAAAGAGTGGATTTAGTGCTATATAAAATCCCATGTACATTATTATTAATTTATTATATTTATTGTTATTATCATTATTATTATCACTATTATGGTTATTATCATTATTACCATTATTATTATTACTATCATTATTATTATTGTTATTATTAACATTATTATAATTATTATTATAATTATTATTATTATCATTATCATCATTATCACTATTATTATCACTATTATTATTATCATTATTATTATTATCATTATTGAATAAAAACAATCTTCCAATATGCCAGGACATTATTTTCTTCGACAGAACTATTGTCCGATATATTATTTCAAAACTTGGGCGATAGTTTATGATATTGCTCTTACACTGGGGGCTCATGATTTTGAGCTCGTGAGCACTGTACTCCGTAAATCAACAAACAAAATTGCCCTCTAGATACCATGTTACCATGGCAACATCACTTCAATAACGAACAGCTCTAAACCTTTCAATTTGCTGTTTCTTGTTTTGCTACAGGGGTAATGACTGAAAAGAAGTTTTAAAAGTATATATTGTACAAAATACAAACAGACTGCGAGTATTTCTAGCTCTCCCTTTTCGCTATCTATTTATATCTGTCTAGATTCTCTTCCCTCCTCCTCCACTTCTTCTTCGTCGTTTTCTTTTTCTTCTTCTTCTCCTCCTCCTTCTTCTTCCTCTCTCCCTCCTACCCGTTCTATCTCCCTGCATCCACAACATGTTTTTTGTTCTTCTTATTACCCTTTGTATCATTTGCTTCTTCTTCTTCTTGCTCCTATCAAGTGCTTACGCCTACTATCAGAAATCATTTGTCCTAGAATATTGAAGGATCGTTACCTACTCTAAAAAATAATCGAGTTAATAGTTTACTCCTTAGACGGAGAGTGAATATTTCACTCTATTAACGGTGCCTTTCACTCGTTAAGTATAAATATGAAGTGAAAGTTTGTGTGAAGCATTCGTATGTTCACTCTAACTTCATTCTAAATTGAGTGGTCTTGTATACAAAGGGGAGCAAATAGCGAGGGAAAATTCACCTATCATTTTTAGAAAGTGTTCACTTTTTCGAAGCGGGTCAAATATTCACTTGTCTTTTGGGGTCATTTTCCCTTCCTCCATACAAATAAAAATGAAGAGAGAGCATACATTCATTTTGTTTTCTAACCCTCAATTTGGTTTAGTGTGCCCTGTTTCTTTCGATCCAAACATCATTATTACTGCCCTCCCCTCCAAACCTTGACATCAAGAGTGGTCTTTCTACCCCACCCCTTCTGCCCTCCCCCCTCTTCCCTGTTTTTTTCGTTCTCCTCCTCTTTCTCTCTTTCTTTGTCCTTGGCCCCTAAACCTCAGTCTGCTTTTCTGAATGCATATGACAGATCATCGAAACAGAGGATGGATGATAATGTGTTTGGGAAGACTTGTCTCGACTTCCAATGTTTTGACGGGATCTTCGATGACCATTGACAAGCCGTGGGCATAATCGGTCGGCAAAAGTTCACACCCTTTTACCCTCCATTTTAACGAGGACTGGTCATGGGTTTTGTGATAATTCCTCAGCTGTTTAAGTTGAAATCATAACAAAGATGTTAAAATTAAAAAAGGAGAAGCTGCAAACGTTAGTTTAATAAACATAGTACCCTACACATCTACATGTACGCTATGCGTGCAGCGTGGCGTGTTTTTTCTTACAACCAATTCACGTGCCGATGACTTAACTGTACTCTATTCAAACCCTACATTTCCGAAAAGTTTTCGATGCTTATTAACAGGTTGTTCGCAGGCATGCCGGGCGTGTAATCGTGGAAAATTGTCTAAAGGGATAGTATAAATTTATTCGACGGGTATTAATTTTTAAAAATGTGATAAAGTTTAATAGCAAAGTTTGACACGGGGACGTTTATGGGGAGAAGACGTTTGGAAGAGTTTTCTTTTTGTTCGCGCGCCGACGATCTTGTCATTTAGGTTTAAATACACGAACAAGGGGGATTCTCTTAACACGCACGCGCGCGCTTTACGGAGTGTGCTCATGTCATCTGCCCAGTGTGTTGCGCTGCATTCAACATCCTATAGCTTTTGGTTTTTAAAGCTTCTTGTGTCATTTGCTTTGAAATGTTGGCTCGATTGGTTATGATGTGAACAGCCGAACTGGCATGTCACACATCAATGTGGTTAATACTCCCAATTGGTTCTGACTTTATTGGTGCCTCATTCTTTAGACCCCACTTCAGACCTCGTTCCCCTTCTCATTCTCGTTCCCGTAGGACCAGACCAATGTGACGACTTGATATTCGTTCAAACCAAACGTTGGGTAAATATATAAAATGCAGACCTACACAGAAAATGCACAAATAAACGGCGTGACATTTCTCTACAATTCTTTACCATTAATATCGACACCAAAGGCGTGATCAAATAATTTGTAAACAGTAAAGGAAATTGAAGAGAAGGGAGTGGAACAAATAAGAGAGGAATGCTGGAGAAAAAAGGTTAATATAGTGGTTGAGCATTCACACTCGTGAAGGTTTTTGAACGTATGAAGTGGGCCGATCACATTTGTATCTTGTTCTAGGGCAAACGATCAAGCAGCCTTCATCTCAAATTGTCAATATAGATAATTACCCACAATGCAACATTCACATCAGTGCCGTGTGGTTTAGCCCACTTGAATGGTAACATATTATTATAGGTTAATTTATCTTCCGTTTTACTAATAGTTATCTATGGGAGACAACACGCAGATCACTCGAACCTTCAACATTCTCATTTCCCTCGGTTTTTTAATGATTTCTTCATACATAATTATCCCCCCTTACGTTGTATGCTTTTAACAACTTTAACACGAAATCTCTTCAATTCTTATGCTTTTTTTCTGGTCTCTCGTGCGTAGAAGCATATAATTGGGGGCCGAAAAAAAACCGACATGGTTATTTACCAAGTTGAGAGGGTGCGATGACGATTGTAGTTTCACATAAGCATTCGTATTAATGTAAAACGGAGAGGGATTCCATGAGCTTGGAGAGGGGTAATGGAAGGGGTGTGGAAAGTTGGATGAAGGGGGTAAAGCCCAAGGGCGACGCTTCAGTGTTTTGCCGGGCATTATGAATGGGTTAACTACGGGTTTCGAAGCGATGACATCGGCAGCGATTAGTCCACTCAGCGCCCGGATTCTTGCCTCCAATTCATCTTACTAATTGGTTCCCAAACCCCTCCTTAAAACAAAAAAAAGTCTAGGAGAATATGGAGAGGAAATATGAAAAAAGAGGGGTGAAGGATGGAGACTCTTTGAGGTTTATTTATTTGGAATAGAACGAAGGTTCGACCCCGCATCTGCCGACGAGAATAAAATAACACACGCGTGCGAGTTAAATTTTACTGAGCAGAAAGGACTGCTGATTATGGGAGAAGGGGTGGGGGCAACTGAGAAAGGGAAATGGGGGATATTCTTGGGCAGATATGGTTGAAATTGTAAGGATTGATGATGAATAAGGAATAGATAAAACATGAATAATGTAAACTACTTTCATTTCTTAGTACTCTCTTTTCAATGAACCTCCTCGTCCCGTTCATGCTATTGGACAAGGAGGATAAATCATTCTTTCTTTCAAATTTAGCGTTACCATGGTTATAAGTTTTTGTTAACTAATGGCACATGAATCTTGCACTTTTTCTGTGAGTCAAAGACATTCAGAAATACATTTCATCACTCGATATTAACTTATATACGAAATGGTGACATCGAATATTTAAGGATATTGTAGTGAGTCGGGGAATCATTTAAACCTTCTCTATTTTTTTTGTTTGTAAACAAATAAAATAGTTTTAGGTATGGAAGGAAAATCTTATCCCTTGGGGATGAAAACACCTACAAAACAAAATTGCAAGGTGGAAATGTCAATTCCAATGGCGTAAGGCTGGGTTGCACCCTCCCGCCGAGGCAGAGGAGTTCCGACACTGCAGGCAAGCAAAACGAAATTTACCCCTTCTTATGCTTTCAACGGCTGATTTTCCAAACTTTATTTCCACCCTCCACCACAAAGATCATGAAGATGTGCACCCCTATACCAATTTCGTTCCACCTCCCCGGGATGTGCACATCCCCACGCTCAAACCAAGGAGCTTACGTCCTTTCATTCATACGGAATAAGACTTGTGTTCAAGCTCCCAAATACTTTCTATCAATTGAAATGGTTATTCCGAGCGTTTGAGAGCGCATCCGTTCACATCTTTCGTTACGACTTAATTCAATTTGCGCTTGAACATGTTGAACTAGATTCCCATTCTAAAACCACAACCATTCTGTTCTACTTTTTTTTTTTGGGGGGGGGGTCAGTCTACGATGAAAAGGTAAGCATCGTCTTTTGTATCTAACTCCCTCCTCTTTTATTTTTTTTCTGTCACTCTCAATCTCATCATCTCTTCCTTCACACTATACTTCTCTCTTTCCCCGCTAACCCCTTACGATTCACTCTCTCTCTCTCCTCTCCCCCCTTCCCCTCTCCCTCTATCCCTGTCTTTATAATTATATGCCTACATCGTTGACCCTGTTTGTATGAGAGGGCACACTTTTCTAACACATACATGTCTAACATGCAATACCAGAAATTTGACATTTAACATCTCACTCACTTCCCCATACTTGTTCTAAGAAGTGATTTGAAGGTGAATTTTACCCAAACAATAAGTTGTTGTTCCAATAAGATTAAAAATTTTTGAATCAGAGGTACTACTCTTAATTGGTTATAGTTATATTTCTGATATTTAAGTATATCAATTCAGTCAGCTCTAATTTACAGTATATTAGTTGTGGTGTACCGCAAGGCTCAATCCTGGGCCTGCTTTTATATCTTCTGTATATCAATAACATTGTTTATTCTTTATCCTTATATCATTACAATGTATTATTTTATGCTGATGACACTACAATTGCTTCTTCAAACTCTAACAAAAAATGCTTTTTGGAATGTTACATAATGAACAAATTGTCCTTCAAACTTGCAAAAAACACTAATCATGTTAATTTTAAGAACCCCAAAGCAACTGCTGAAAGAAAGTGGGATTTCTGTTGCACAAACAATAATAATGTGAGGATTTTAGGTGTCATTGTAGATGAGTTTGTATCTAAGATATCGACGTCTGTATCACGATGTATAAGTATACTGTTTAAAATAAAATACTATATTTACCTCCCCAAGCATTACTCTCAATCTACAAGCATTACTTTCAATCCATAATTCTATTTTACTGCCACATGTAACTTATTGTAATATTGCATGGAGCTCATTCAAATAACAACATCACCACATCTTCTTACTCAAAAAGAAAGATATCCGTGGGTTCCGATGCTGGTTATGAAATTACTGTTCCCCTCTTTAATCGTTTCAAAAGTTTAAAAATTGATGATATACACATTGCTTTACGTTTAGGTTACACTGTCGCCAATTACCATGCAACAACGTTTGATCATAATTATGTTCATTTTGAATTCATTCATTCATAATTATCATACAAGAACTTTAAAAAATTGTCATTTATCGAACCCGATAACCGCTTTAGCTCATAGGTCAATCATAATATTCCCTTAACAATATGTTGCGCTTCTACCGTGAATAAATTTAAGCTTGAGTTTAAACATTCCATTATTAGCACTTATTCGATTCATATAATGCGAAGAAAGGATACCAAACACTAATTTGGCGGGCGGTATCTGAATTTCAAAAAGAAAATCACATGCCTAAAAAGTTCAATATCTGCTCTTTCATTTGATACCTTAATCATAGAAAATGGTCAAGAAGTAAAAAAAAAATCAGTTCCCTTGAATAAAACAATGCTTTTATTTCCATAATTTCATTCAAATGTGTTTTCACCGGTTTCCCACAGAAGCTATTGCACGGTAAACAAAAGACTTATTGCATGGCTGATCGTCAACGAAACGGAGTCTGGACGCTAGCCCGTGAAACCTCTTCATTTATGAAATTGTTGAAATTCAAGCCATATTTCAAATAACCACAACTTTCTTATTTCTTGACCATTTTCTTTAATTGAGGTATCAAATTAAAGAGCAGACATTGAACTGTGTGATTTTTATTTTGAAACCCAGGCACAGCCTGCCAAGTGACTCTTTGGTATCCCCTTTTCAAACTGTTTTTGCTCACTCATGCGTGAATAAGAAATAATCAAACTAATTTCAGATGAAAGAAGAGATTCTAAGCTGTAAAATATGGTAGGTCGTTTGTCTATTGTATTTGTGATTGAGTTATGATAAATCATCGATAAATATCGATTTCGTTTTTTGTGGGACGCACTGTATATCTTTCGGTAAAAAAAAGGAATATTAATAGTTCCATACGGTTTTCTTTCATTCGTCCTGCCCATTCGTCAATTGAAATGTCAGGGAGGTAGCCCCCCCCCCCCCCGGGGCAGTCCCTTCTACCCAATATTGGTTGGTTTACTGCTCATTTTACCTAACGTGGTTTACCCCCCCCCCCCACCCTCCGAAACCGAGAACTGAACACTCCCCTAAACAGCAGCCTATGATGTTGGTGTAATATATAGTAATGCTAAGCTGTCAACCTAACGTACCCTGTGTCCTCATTCATAGGGCCAAACCACCACCTCATATCTCCAGGCTGTAAAACCGTTCTTAAAAAAACATAAACCATGATAGAAATAATGTTGGTGTTTCGTCAGTCAAGGGTTGATGAAAGCGGGACTTTTCTTATGTATTTTACGGGACTCTTTTTTTCAATGAGGTCCCTTTTATCGCTCATGTTCTCTCTGCTTGTGTATCTTTCTCTCTCTCTCTCTCTCTCTTTCCGTCTCTCTACTTATCTCACCATCTCTCACACACAATGTTTGCCTATATACATTCTATCCTCTCTTTCTTTCTTACAGACTCGCATGTTCTTTTTATTCCGAGTCGAGTAGTGTGAGTACGCATTCCTTCGTCTCTCTTTCTTTCTCTTCCATCTCACTGTAGTTTTTCTCTGTCATCCCTCCTCCCCCCCCCTCTCTCTCTCTCTCCCTCTTCCTTCCGTACCCCTTCGTCAATCAAACATTCGCGAGTATTGCCCCGATAGTCTAGGAGCGCAAACAAAAGGAACGAAATATTTTTAGGTTATACTATTTTAGGTTATACTAGGATTCAAACCTTAATTATTATGATTAGAGCTCAGACAAGTTATGTTAAACGACAAATCACCATGATAATCATAGTCTGGTGATTATTATTGAACATTCTGCAGTTCTGCCGTTCAACATGGCGCATATCTGCATAAATACTCCCCCCCCCCCATGTGGCGTGCGCCTGTAATCCAAGCTGTGGGAAATTACAAATTGATGCAGAGGTTCGAGCCCTGATCACGTCTTTCGGATGGTGACGTTAAAGGTCGTTCCAAGACGTAAATAATCAGATCTGATTGATACACGTCTGACAAAACTCGAATACACACATAACTCAATCATGGTGTAAACCCACTATCGCCAAAACATGGAAAATACATCAAAGTTGTCACCGCTCTATGTCGTTGTTTTCTGAACACTTCTTTTCGACAAATACATTCCTTCTTCCCGCGGAAAAAAATAGATTTATTCCAAATATCTTTTTTTTTCAAATCAAAACAATGGGTCGGAGTTCGTTGGTATTCGTCAGCGTGATTTTATGTCTAGATGAATGCAGCTGACGAGAATAATGATGAGGATATTGCAAAATGGAAATTTTGTTGATAATGGTTATTGGTGATGGCGGTGATGATATTGATTTGTGAAAGTTATCTCCCACTTACCTGGTAGGTGATCATGTTCAAGATGGTGGTGGTGGTCGTGATATTGTGAAGGTGATGGTATTTACTATCATGATTTTGATGCTGATGATGATGATGATGGTGATGATGATGATGATGCTGATGGAGATGATGATGATGATAATGGTGGTGATGATGGTGATGATGATGATGGTGGTGATGACGACAACGGTGATGATGATGATGATGGAGATGATGATGATGATGTTGATGATGATGATGATGATGATGATGATGATGATGATGATGATGATGATGATGATGATGATGGTGATGATGATGATAATGATGATGATGATGATGTTGATGATGATGATGTTGATGATAATGATGATGATAATGATGATAATGTGGTGACACCGGTAATGAACAACAAGGTTGTAGTGATGACAGACAGCTATCTAACGATGAAAACAAATCGCATATCCATCATTGCCAAATCTACAAAAGAGTCTCTTTATCAACGAGATTCTTACATGATCAAATTCCAAATCACCATGCCCACATGTCTTCGGCAATCATTGTCCCCTAAAAACTTCAAAGTAAAGTGAAGAGAACATCGTCTTATTTTAAAACCAAATTACCCCTCATACGAGAGGCATTAGGGGTGAAAATTTATTGTTCCTTGGTGCACGGCATCATAATACATGACTCAATCTGTTTCCAATCGTGAGCGAAAAATATGTACATCTCTAATTTCCCTCGACAATTTTGGCATTTTACGAGGTTTTATTATTGCCCACTTGCGAATGATTTTTCTCATCCATAACGTTTCCAACTTCCCGAAAGCAACAGAAAAGGAAGTCCCCCCCCCCGCCCAAGGAAAGAAAATCTTGAAAATAATTTTCAGTCTGAAGTTGTCTCTTTGTTTTAACTCATGGTCTGTTGTACGTTTGTAGCTTTTAAGAATATCATTTTGCACTTGAAAAGTGGTAAAATAGCTCGGTAAAAACACGTTTACATCCAAAGCTCATCCTTGGGTGACGTCGGGGCACGCGAATCACATGTGCCGGACTATACTTTCCGCATTGTTAGCCATTCATTTTGAAAGACATTTTTAAAGTACCATAATGATGTAAATACTGGGACATTACTTTTGAAAGTTTTATGTCATTATTTTGATTGCCTTCAGTCATGTAGTTGCGTATGTTTAAGCACAGCGCCATCCAATTGAATCCCCCCCCCGCCCAAGGAAAAAAAAATCTTGAAAATAATTTTCAGTCTGAAGTTGTCTCTTTGTTTTAACTTATGGTCTGTTGTACGTTTGTAGCTTTTAAGAATATCATTTTGCACTTGAAAAGTGGTAAAATAACTCGGTAAAAACACGTTTACATCCAAAGCTGTGGATTATTTTGCACATGATTCATAAAGTTTGGAAACTAAAGTTATCAACAAAATCTGGGGAAACAACATTGCTTGAAGCTATGTATTTAACATATATGATAATGAATCGCTGCCATGCACGTATATAAGATCGACATTTCTATCTATAGAGCATAAATATGATTAAATTCAAATGAGGGAACAATTCCCTATTCATCACAATGTTCAAGGGGTATGGAGCTAATTTATATCGTGCTACTGGAGTTGTTATCGGTTTTAAAACATGGTGACGAAACAAAATGTTTAGAGTAGTTTATCATGACAATATGCGATTGTGTGTATTGGCTTACTGAACCTCGCAACCTGAAAAGCGCGGTTTTGCTAGACCACTCTGTAGTCCACACTGTCGCGAGGCCTATTGAGCGATGATTGAGCAGTACTTGTACCGACATCCCTGGGTGACGTCGGGGCACGCGAATCACATGTGCCGGACTATACTTTCCGCATTGTTAGCCATTCATTTTGAACATAGGCGGCGGAAGCGGGGGGGACAGGGGGGACGTGTCCCCCCTAAATTTGTTGTTGATGACTTTTTTTTGCTTGTCAATCTATTTTCGTACGTCCCCCTTTTTGGGGTTAAAAATTTTTGGGTTAAAAACCTTTTTTTTTTTTTTTTTTTTGCTTGTCAAAATTTTTTGGGTTGTCACCTCCTAAAATTTGTGGCTTCCGCCGCCAATCATTTTGAAAGACATTTTTAAAGTACTATAATGATGTAAGTACTTGGACATTACTTTTAAAAGTTTTATGTCATTATTTTGATTGCCTTCAGTCATGTAGTTGCGTATGTTCAAGCACAGCGCCATCCAATTGAATTTCGTCTCATGATCAATGCTGTCGACAGTTCTTATACCTTGAAGCGTTTTATCATCTCTCTAAGTTCCTTAGATTGAAGCACGATCGGGGACCAATCTAAATTTGGAGTGAAGGCTTCAATCTAATAGATTTTGAATTCAATCATATTTGATTGAAAGGTTCAATCCAATTTTGGATTGTTCCTGCCACAATGACAGCAATCTAGTAGACCGACTTTCAGGCTACGGACTTTGGAGAGCATGCACGGAGAACTTTAGATCCCAACGTCATGACTTTGTAAAGCTGTTCGTACAGGTTTACATGTTTAGAATGAATATATTTACAACTGAAACATTTTAAGCAGAGTTTCTCTGTTATGATTAATTTACAATTTAAAACTGAAATTCGAATTGTATCCGCAAATTTTGACTAATATAGTTGTTTGGATATTTGTTCATGTTTTTTTATGAAAGTAAAATGGCGTTTGTTTGAAATCAGGAAAAAAAACATATGGCTTGTAGTTTGCGTATTGTGAAAAAGTAGAAATAGAATACGCTGTTCGAGAGGAATTTTATCAACTTATAAATCGCTCTTTTTCCACTCAGAGTAATGTGTATTATGTCTTGACAAAGGTATATACGTTATGTCTTATTATTATACTCTGCGAGAGAAATAACTGCGAAAAGCTGAGCAAAATAAATCACAAATGAATTTTGGCCATAAGCCTACCAGAACTGTATATTTGATCAACGATCAAGCAGGATATATTTGGCTGTTATCTTTCTCTGTAAAGTGTTTTAACTTACGATGACGGCAAAGAATGCAGGCAAATAATAAGCCCATTTTCGAAGCTCACAAATTTTAGCGTTTTAAACAAAATATTCAGCTGTTAAGCGGTGAAAATGCATTAAAAACCAGCATTTTGGACTGCTCATTTATGTCATTTGTTGTTTATATTTTTCTTTTTTTATATGAATTAAGAATCAAGAAATGAAAAGCAAGCGGCCGGAATAAAAGGATCAAGTCAAGGGCCGGTAATCTAAGACATCCCTTTTTTAAAATAAAAGAATAAGAATTTTGTGTTTTTTAAATGAAGTGCATATAGAATTAAGTATTAATTATTATGCCCTTGTAATAAATCTAATATCATAATTATTATTTGTTCGTTCGCTGTTTGTTTGATTGTTGTGTTGAAGCATTTTTTTTTATTTATTTATTCTCTAATATTTACACAGAGTGGCCTGATCAGCATTAAAAGACATACAATGTACGAAAAAACATAGTAATAGGACATTATGAGACACAGAAAAAGGGAATAAATACAAGGTAAAAATACGAAAATGTGTTACGAGTTACAGATGGCAAGATACATGATATAAATACGCAAAATATTAACATTAAAAGCTGGTCTACCTCAGGGCTCTGTGATTATATATTCGTGATTCTTAATTCTGCAGGCGGTTAAAATGTTACGTTGTTTTCATTTTTCCTGAAACATCTATTCACCAGAATCACGATCGTAACAAAAAGACATTGCGTCATCATTTTATATTTCATGTCTGTCCATAAATTATTACTTTATATTTTACTTTATTCTTTAACCCCGGCTCACGCGATTCATTGCGATCCGCGTTTCAAATGAGTTGTGATAACATTCGATATGGACATTCCAACTATTAAAATCTTACGCATCAGAGTTCAGAATAGTGGACGACTGAAATCGAAATTCAGTCCAGTTCGAGCCTCACTGAATGAATTAAAAACAAATTAAATTCCTAATCGTAATGCCGTCATCATCGGCAGCGATTTGAAGCCGATTTGGACTTTACTCGGACCACAAGGCTTGCCGCAAAGTAAAAATATAATTTTAATATGTCTAACATAATAAAGTACTATTTAAAGCCTTTGTGAATCGTTTCGCTTTGTGGTGCATAGGCCTTTAACTAGATAATTTATGCTATTTGACCCTTTTCATTGTCCAAGACATTAATAGGTTTATCAGCTGGTTTCCATGGTTACTGCGTATTTTTAGCCTGTACTAAATGTGCGAAATTAAACTTCAGATAGTCTGTTTGCCTGGGTAACGGCATGTTGTTTATCAGATCATAAATATATTACGCTTTTGTTTTGTGAAGACTACAAATTCAAAAAAGTGAAAACATCTAAAATCAATAAAAAAAAAACAATGGCTTAACAAAAATGCATGTTTTGTAATCAGATTTATATACAGCAACTAATCAGCAATTTCTTTCTGTTTATTCTTGTTTTATATCTTTGACCTACAATAATTGGTCAGATTGCATGAGAAAACTTCATGCTAGAAAAAATGTAAGGACAACTGAGAAGTTTATGTACACTCTATAAACAAATCAGTCAAAAATGACTGGTTAATAGGGTCAGCCGGGAGCAACTGTTATTCTAGTCATATTTGACTATTTTCTAGTCATATTTTACCAGAAAAGATTTATTTCTGACCAGAATATATGTCAGAAATGTGAATATCAGTGATTGCCATATCAGTTGCTCCCAGCTGACTACTGGTCTAGTCAATTTGACTGATTTGTTTTAAGAGTGTAGGCCTATAATTTATGTACCTTTTTAGTAAGAAAGTGTCAAAGCAGAGCACAGTTCAATGCTCAAACATGTCAAAACTTTCTCGATTATTACATTCAGCGTGTTCGGTGCAACATTCCCATTTGCGGTACAGGCGTGATAATCTTCATAAAACGCTTTCCGATCATGACTGTCATTTTGCCTAATATTGAATCCGTTGGTTTCATAATATTCATTTTACATGTAACTGCTACCAGAACGTTCCACGTCTCGATGTAGGTGGCTCGCCCATTCTAGTCTCATTCTATTCATTTGCAGAATAAACACACCGCGACGGGTAAAATCCGTTCGCTCTGACATACATTCATAAAAATTATGACGAATAACTCGCCAGCTATTCATTGAACAATCAATAAATTTTATTGGCTTAATCCATTAAGAAATAGCAGTCATAAAAATCCGCTCTTTTTTGTAACTGTAGACAAGCTGTCGTTACCGAGAACTAGGAAGGGAATGACGGTGGTGCAATGATTAATTCATAGTTTGACGTATAAAAAAATGGAGGGTTGGATGGGCATGGCGCGAACCGACCCGAAACGGTATACGGGCGCGTTCAGCGGCCCCATCTGCCATGCACTAACTGTCTACATGTCCCCCTCGGTGATAACTGTAAATATTAATTATTCATTGCTGTTTGTTTCAGCTCCATGCCAAGTTATTTCCTTTTACCAAACACTTGCAAAAAATCCGTGAAATTATAGCAATATTCGACTGGTCCGTCACTCTCTTGTCACACACGACGGAGGAGGAGGAGGGGAAGGCGCTGCCGGGAGTTTTCGTTTGGTCAAGACGTCATTGCACGTCTGCTACTTTAACAATTTTTCAAACGGCTATTCTTTTTACGGCGTATTCAATCATGATGAATTCTTGTTTACTTTCGCATTTGTCCTCTCCGATTTAAGAGGGTAGATGATGAAAAGGCCCAAAGAGTGACGAGTTTACAGTTATGCACCCCCCCCCCCTTAAGAGAGAGCCAATGTCAATTTGGAGGGAAGCCCCCAATACCCCTCAACACCTCTCCCTCTCTCCTCCTTCCTTTCTTCCTTTATTTGTCACGATTTTGATGTTGCATATTACATTTATCTTTACTTCTATCTCTTTTCTCCCCTCTACCTCAATCTACATTGCATTTAACTTTAGTTTAAGATATTCCTTAATTGAATAAACAATGTACTCCCTCTTCCCTCTCCCTTTCTTCTCTATTTTTTTTCATCTGTCAAAACTTCTTTCTATGTCGCCTTCGCAGAACTCTTTCTATTATGATCGATTGAGTGTATACTCTCGAGCTCAATCCAAAGCCAATTTAATGGTAATGGGTTGATTTGCTAAGAGCCCAAGTGTTTGTCAAGGGGGTAAAGGACGTACCCCTGAGTCAAGTGCCTGCCCGGTCTCAAAGCCCCCGTGGCACGCATGAGACATGTTCTGGTAGTATAGTACCTGCTGTGTAAGAGGCTTATCTTGGTTGGAGGGGGGTGCTGTGTCTAGCTTGGACGATCATCAGGAATTCTGCGCGCAGCATATGTCGCTCTCTGCGACGGACAAACTCTCGGACATTGGCTTCGGCCACCGGTCAGTGAACGCGCTCCAACACCGCACTCGATATTCTCTCGGGGGAAAGTCCGGCCTGTTTGAAAGGAGAAACGATATTAACGGTGCCACTTAATGGAACCCACTTAATTCCGATTGGAAATAAATGCTAGTATTACATCACACATTTTGTTCCTTAATTTTTCGCATCATAAAAGTTTGCGCTCAAGGATATTACACTCTTTATCAAGCTTTTATCTGATAAAATTATTGTTAACACACCTGGCCACACCCCTCGCCCCCACCCCTACCTACGTATCTTTCTACCTTTCACTGAAAATATTTGAGTATCCTGTTTTGCTTTCTTTTGAATATGAATTAATTAACATTGCTTGGTAAGTATTACCTTATCCTCCCCCCCCCCCTCTCTCTCTCTGTCTATCTCTCTCTTTCTCAACTTTCTCAGGTCTTTCTCAACCCTTTCATATGAACAATTTGATTTACTGATGAAGAGCGAATATTGGATGATTACTCGTCATTCCAAAACAATGAAACACGTGTCTCCAGCATATCTAGGGTGTTAAAACGCGCCCCAAATAACCTTATTTCATGACGCGGTCTGCCAAATCAAGAGAAGAAAAAAACCTGCCATCTTCTGAAAAACAAAACCTGATAAGCCTGCTTATCCCTATTGCCACTCCATGTTTTCTATTTGGAATAGGTGAAGACGAAGAAAGGAGGAAGAAGAAGGGAGAATAGAAAGGAAAGTAGAAATAAAACAATCCCCTAGAGGCGTCCTGCCCTTAAAACCCACAAACTTCTGTTCGCATCTTTCACGCAATCTGTTACGCGCTTCGCTCGCATCCCGTGAACTATTAAGGTCCGATATTATTTTTTTTTCTTGGTTTATAGCACTGTACGTACGCATGGCTCGGTTGGCCTGGGGCACCCCCTCCCTCCCCTGCGTTGTTTAACTCCCTAACATGTTGTCAGCGCGCGAAAGAGGTTTGTGTGAGATGAGCGGGTACTCCCGTGTTAAGGTCACTACCATTCAATACACCGGGGGTGCGCAGAAACAGAGCTATGAATACTAAATAAACATGAGCCGACAACCGGGGTGGTGGCAGAAAGAAAAAAAAACGGCACGCGATCTTACTCATCCGATCGCTGAGTGCCTTCTCTTTTTCTCTATCCCTATCACCATTCGCAATTGAACTGCGTAATACGAATAATCGTTTTATTCAATGTCATCTACCTTTCTCTCTTCACCTCTCACTCTACTTCTCTCCCACTCTGATTCCATCCCATCTTTCGTCGCTGTCTCGTTGCGATACAAGTAAATAAGGCCTGAACTAGAATTAATCAGAAGTAAATTGGTCGGCAGTATGTGCCCTACGTCGACGCCGTACTCGCCAAATGGCATGTCGAAAATCATGCGCGCACAGAATCTCGCGTTTCAACGTCAGCAAAGAAGCTTGTATCTCAATTGTTTGGGGCGCACGCAGATCGCTAGTGGCGCACACACGGCCTTTTGAAAGGCCAATAGATATATGGAATCAGGGACAAGTATAAGGAATCCCATAATGCGCTTATAAAATGCACAGGACGAGACTAAAAACCGCAAGTGATATCATAGGCATTACCCGAGCTCTCATGAAATTTGGTCTTCCTAATTGACTCGCCCCAGCGATATCGCGATTATCAAATCATGGGCTTAATGGAAGGGGTAACTTCTTCTTTATTTGCCTCATCCTCTTTTAGCTACATGCAACCACTTCACTTAGGGAAGTAGAAATAAAGCATATGTGCAGATAAAGGAAAAACTTTTCCCCGAGAGTTTTTCTTTCCGGTTGAGAGAAGCTTGTTAAATTCTGCTCACCACTTGGCGGTGAGTCTCGCGCGCGGCGTTGTTTTTCTTGTTACCAATACCCCTCGCTTCCGAATGCTTAATAACCAACGAATCAAAGGAAAATTTGGGAAGAATTGGGGCTTCACGGGGGTGCGAAATAGGGACCACGTATATTTTTATTTTCTATGAACTCTCTCTCTCTCTCTTTTTCATTTCAATAGTAAGAAGCCGGGAAGCGCTGTCGATGTTTTTTTTTTTTTTCCAATTTCTTTTTCACCCACAGTAGGGTGTTTTATTCAATATATAATCAGTTTACATGTAGATCTGCTTGCATAATCAATATGGCTTCAGTTTACATTTGTTTTCAGTCAATGTACAAAAATAATCAGAAAGTGAGTGTTTAACAGTATAAAAAGCTGATAATACAGTCTTATTACAAAATGAATCATTTACGGTACCAAAAGCAAAAACATAGCTTTAATTTATGTAAAGAACGAAAGAAAAAGATGCAAAATTGTATCTCGCAAACCGTTGAAAATCTTTTCGACATTAGTTGACAATCTTTTCGACATTAGTCGAAAAGATTAATAAAATTTGACCAACACTTTTCAAAAGATGCTTGCTGCATATTTTCACATGAAATAGCTTTTTCGTACAAAAAATAATTCTTTAACTCGTTGAGGATTTTCTGTGGCATAAGACGAATTCCAGCTAATTTGATTTTATATATCATCCATTTTATCCAAATAATCAGTGTATTTAAGGCTCTATTATATTTAATGGGAGTAATTCCAAAAAGAACATTTTCCATGGTTAATTTTAATACTAATTTGCATCTTTCAAACAGTCTCCTTTCAAAGTATGCCCATACTTTTTTAACTAAGTGGCATTCAAAGAACAGATGTTCAATAGTTTCAACTTGGGAGGTACAGAAAGTACAAGTACTACTTGCTTTAGCTTGGATTTTGCACAAATACAAATTCGTTGGAATAATACAGTTAATTAAGCAATATTGAAACCACCTGATTGAAACATCTGTCATTACTTGAAATGGTATAGAATTAAAACAACGCCATTTCTCCAGTGAGAATTGTTTTCCGATTCTCTCTTCCCATTTTTTTTTTCTTTGAAAGTTATTAGATACCTTTTTTTTCACCAATGGAACATAAATATTTTTACAACCTTTATTTTGCTTCATCAATACAGTAATGACATTTGGTCTCAATGGAGTGGTTAACTTCACAAAATCGTTATCAGGTTGCGAAAAACTCTCTAACTTTTCACTGATCTCTTGTTTTATAATGAAATATGTAAGGTAATCAATGGAAACATTGTACACTTCAATAATTCTTTGTCTACTTAAAACCCGACCATCTGTTCCTATTAAGTCGTTGACAAATCTTAAACCCTTTTGACTCCAGTGCCTAAAGTTAACTAGATTTCTGTTAATAACTATGTCCTCATTATGACATAGGAGTTCAGAAAAGAATTCTCTTCTACTGGAACATCTATTTGCTTTCCGAAAAATACACCATGAGGAAAGTACATCTTTCCAAAAAGGGTTTGTTATTGTATTAACAAACTTTTCTAAATAGCCATGACTATAAAGTAAAAAATTGGAGTCTGAAAAAGGGATGGCATGCAAAAAAGAATTGAAGCATATATTATCCATGAATCCATTATGCATTCTTCGTATCCAGGTTAATTTCAACGACATAAAGAAACATTCAATATTTACCATTTTCACACCACCTTCCATATAGGAATTACAAATCTGAATTCTTTTGATACGATCAGGTTTTTTATTCCACAAAAAACTGAACAGAACCCTTTCCAGCTCTTTATAAACACAGGTGATGGATTTGGTAAAGACAAAATTAAATAATTAAATTGTGAAAGAAAAAGAGTTTTAACAAGAGTTACTTTACCTAGTGGGGTTATGTTTCTATTTGACCAGACTTGAATTAGGCGCTTCACCCTGTTTAGGGCAGGTATGTAATTAAGAGATACAATGTTATCTAAATTTAAAGAAAAGTTTATACCTAAACAAGTGAAACAGCCATCATCGACCCACGAGAGTTTCATTTTTGTTTTAATTCTGTATGGGCTATATTTTTTCGATCCAATCCAAACAATTTTAGTTTTACCTTCATTAATTTTCAATCCTGAAAGTGAATAAAAAATCGCAATAACAGAAAGGGCACTGTTCAGAGATTCAACCGAACCATCTAAAAAGAGGGTTGTATCATCTGCATACTGAGTAATTTTCCGAATATTTCCTTTAATATCAATTCCTTTAATACAATCATTTTGACGAAGCATAACTGCTAAAATTTCAGCACATAACAGAAATAAATAAGAGGAAAGGGGATCACCCTGCCTACAGCCTCTATTTATAAAGAAACGTTCTGACAAATGACCATTTATGTATACTGAAGACATATTTTCATTATAAAACGTTTGAATCCACTGATGAATGGAAGGCCCCAAATTAAATGTTTCTAAGACTTTGTATAAAAAATTATGTGAAACTGAATCAAAAGCTTTCTCGAAATCGAGTAATAACAACATCCCAGGAGTATTCAATTCTTCAGTTTCATGGAGAGTATCATAAATAATACGAATATTTTCTCCAATATATCTATTCTTCATGAACCCTTTTTGATCTTCATGGATAATTTCATGCAATATATTTTTAATTCTATTGGCTATAGCAGAAGATGCAATTTTATATGACGTGTTCAAAAGAGTTATAGGTCTCCAGTTTTGTAAATATTGTCTAGGTTTCTCTCCTTTGGGTATTAAAGAAATAATTCCCAATCTTTGTGAATTTGAGAGCTTCTTTGTCTTATAAGAATAGTTAATTGCTCTGACATAAAAATGTCCCAATTCTTTCCAAAAACACTTGAAGAATTCTACTGTAAATCCGTCCGAACCAGGGGCCTTCCCATTCTTCATTTTTTTAAGACTTTCAGTCACTTCTTCATAGGTTAAAGGACCACCTAGTCTTTTCATGTTATGGTCTTTTAATTTGTTTATCTCCAAATTCTTTAACCTGTCATAAAAACTTTCTGTGTCTAAAGTATGATCTTTGTTACAATATAATTTTGAATAAAATTTTTTACATTCATCTGTTATTTCTTTTGGGTTGTCAACAACTGATCCATTGCTCAAAGTTATAGACGACATAGTTTTCTCAACATTTCTTTTCTTCTCCAAATTTAAAAAGAATTTGGAAGGTTTTTCTCCATATGCAATGGCGTTTATACGTGCTCTTATCATTTGACCTTTCAATTTCACATTTCTTATTTCTTGAAGTAGAATACGTTTTTCTAATACTTGTCTTTCTAGATCACTGTTGGGATTAAAGCTCAGTTCACTTTCTAATCTTTGTATATTCTTTTCTAACAAATCCTCTTCTTCAATCATGTCTTTTTTCTTCTTCACAGAATAAGATATTGTTGAACCTCTTATTTCCATTAGTAAGACTTCAAAAAACAACTGGTCATTTATAGTCAGCTGCAGGTCTTGACTTGGTATATCTTGAATTTTCTCTTTTATGTATGGAGATACAGCATATTGTTTTTTAAGATCAATAATTTTTTCAACTACTAAGTTTGCATACGCTTGATCTTCTAAGAGGGAGTTGTTAAATTTCCAGTATCCCTTACCTCTTGCAAAATCAGAGCATCTAAGACTTAAAGTGACCATTGAGTGATCTGTTCGATAACCAGGCAATATATCTGTTTCTTTTAAAATAGACAAAAGCTCTTTTGAACACAAAAAGAAATCCAAACGGGATTGTTTTATTGGAGATGTTCTCCTCCATGTAAAACGTTTAACATATGGATTTTGTTGTCTCCATGGATCAATTAATTCAAATTTATTTTTTAATTCTTCAACCACTCCCTTAGCTCTGGGGTTGTTTATGTTTACATAATTATAGTTATCCATATTTTGATCCTGTGTTAAGTTCCAGTCACCACATATAATGATATGTGGATTATCAAAATCAGTTACAATTTTCCCTATCTTTTCATAAAAATCAGGATTATCTTCGTTTGGTCCGTACAATGATATCAATGTGAATTTCAGTGAAACCATTACCAAATCCAAAATTACCCAGTTTCCTTCAGGATCTATTTTTGTTTGATTTACTGTAAAATCAAGTTTAGGATTGAATAGAATGGCAGTTCCTCTTGATTGTGTATTTCCAAAACTGAAAAATCCTTTTCCATTCCATTCTTGTTTGATTATGTCAGATAATCCTGCATCAAAATGAGTATCTTGTAAACAATAGATTGAGCCATTTTTACGGCATAAGTAATCAAACACATCCTTCCTTTTATTCTTATCACCTAGTCCTCTACAATTTACCGTTATTATTTTAACATCAGCCATAATAAAACAACATTCTTGTTTCCTTATACAAAACACTCGATAGCTTAACATAAAATGTTTTCTGCAAGACATTTCTTCCTAAAGTTGTAACACATCTACTGTGGGTTTTTTCTTTATACGAACATAGAACAAAGACATCTACAAATTCATGTACGTAGACAATATATCGAACATACATGTGAAATCCTTCCATAAAACTTGACATTGTGACAAGGTATCCAACCCACTTAAAGTCACAACTTTTCATAATACTTTACAGCTGAAATAATAAGTAACTTTCTTAACTTCTCAATTCATAAGACTTTTCCAATTTCATACTGGCCTTCACATTGCAATATGCAGCAAGGAGAAGAAAATGGTATGCATGTGTAGATAGACATGTCTAGAGTAGTTTACGTTTTGTCACTGCACAAGACATGTCATTAGTAATTTCAAATAATGTAAATTACATTAAAAACAGGTGAGGCCTGAAAAAGAATTTGCAAATATAGTATAGTCTCTAATGTCAGACCTGAAATATATTGAATACTTTTCACTGCATGCGTATACCTGTAGGTACTCCTTACCCATGCACCCATGGTTACTCCAATGCATAAGCAAAATAAATGAATAAATTAAAGCTAAAAATAAATTTTTAAACCATTGTTTTTCTTAACTGAAAACATGAAGTTATTTACTTCATACATATTACTTTAATCCTTTCACTAGTTTTAACAACTTGCTTCATACATGACATTGTTACTTTGGTCCTTTGACTAGCTTTAACAATTTTCTTACTTCATGCATGTTACTTTGGTCCTTTGACTAGTTTTAACACTTTTTTCTTTTCATCTACATGCAGGCACACTGAGATGTACATGAACAGCAATAAGCAAATTTCAGTTTATTTGCATAAGTTTGTATAAAATCCCAGTTTGCTTTATTTTTGACCAAAGAAAGTTGTAATAAACCAGAATACACCATGCATGAGTCACATTTACCCGACCCACCATTAACTGCCCCAGCCAGAGCTTTATACTCTCCGGCCGAAAAGCCAACAGTGAATCAGAAAAAAAACATGACCGATTTTTGATGTAATATCAAATGAAAGCAAAATATTATTGATATGGTTTAGAAATAATAAGTTCTTTCACTTTAAAGTGAATAATAGCTGACTTTGAAATTCAACTCAAAAGATATCAATAAATCTTGGTATAGTCTATAAAAAAGTGTCACGAAAATACTATCTATCCAGATGTAGTATGTCAGCTTATCGGTAGGCACAGGCTTGCCATAATTTAGTCAACATGTTTAACCCATGGTGCTTCTTTTTGGCCTTTGTTACGCATTTCAAGAGAAAGATCAGTTCCTACTAGTCGAATTCTGGTAGATTTTCCTTGTTCTTTCCTAAGCCTATAAGCACTAATCTCCAACTTGTAACGCTTCTCTTTCAATTTGGGAGGAAGATCTGTGCGAAGAGTGAAAGGCATCTTGGTTCCAGGGGGAAGCTTTCGCTGCTGTTCGTAGTATGCTTGGAGTATGGAGTCACGGTCGAACATCGTTACGAATCTTGCGATGATCGGATCCGGTGTTGACGGTGTCGCATCAGATCGAGCCTTCTCAGCTTGAATTCTTCGGGGTATGCGGTGGGCGTTCACTATCGGGATATCCTCCGCTTGCTGGGGCGAAAATCCAAGCTTGGAAATGGCGCTGCGTAATTCGGTGACTGCTTTCCTCTGGGACTTGTTGGTGCTTGTGGTGGGGATTCCGTAAAACAATAGATTCTGTTTACGGTCATGTATTTCCAATGCTGTAATGGCATCAGTCAGTCTCTTGGCAACATCCTTTCCCTCTTTCTCAACATTTGGTATTTTCACTTGCTCTATTTCAGTCACTCTATCTGCTGTATCTTGTACTGAGATTTGTAAATCGGCTAGGGTTGAGTTAATGGTCTTAATCTGCTGTTGAATACTCAAAATGCCGCTACTCAATGTATCTAACTTACTTAGTACTTGCTGAGCGAAACCATCAAGATCTGTACGTAGACTCTTAAGCGCCTCCTCAGTTGTGTTCGTCGACGTTGAAGACATAGTGGTTGAATCTTCAGAACCAGAATCCGACACAACCGCACGATTTCTGAGCAAATATTGTTTACCATGTGAAGGTTGAGAAGAAGCCATTGCTATTATTCATCTTTACAAAATATTATCAGCTGAAATAAATACGATTCGGGTGGATTTTGTCCCGGGTTTGAGGGCCGAAATCAAAACAAGTCCATGCTGCTCTATGGTCGATGTTTTGATCCCAAACATGCGTACAAATGAAAGATGATGCTTATGATGAACGTATAACCTCAGGTTCAGAATTCGATGCTTCATTCATCACTTTGAAGTCGATCAGAGAAAAGGGGAGGAGGAAAGAAAGAAGAGCAGAAACATGAAAGAACGAGCAACATACGATAAAGAAACACGATGGAGTTCAGAAAAGCGTCAGTCGAGAGTTTTATCGAAAAGCTGAAATGAATAGATGAAAGGATTGCACCCCACCTCTTACATTGTTGCTGACAAAGTTCAGTCACAAGTCAAGAATGAAGAACGTTATGTAATTTTAATGATTTATTAAAGACTGTTTTATCACCGCAAGGCCTTATGATATTCCGTCCGATGTCAGATCAAAAATTGTTCTTGAATTTTCGTTTCGAGAGTTAAACATCCCCCTGTACTGTGCAACCATGATTACTGCATTTTGGTCAATGTTATTTGCCGAACTTGGGCTTGGTACTTTCATCAAGTTCCTCATAAGATCTTTTGAATACGAAATGTGGCGTACCCGGGTGGCGTACCGCAAGAATCGCTTTTCGGTCCACCCATATTTATCATATCCGTATGTATGAATGACTTAAAACAAAAATCGGTTTTCATTTATAATCGCTGAGATGGCTGTTACAAGTCCAACTTAACTAATCTTTACCGTACGGATTTGAACGGGAATATTAACGGGATATACCAAAGCACTATTATATGAATAAATTTCCAAAATTCATACAAATCTAATTTTTATTTTCCGGGTTCGCCTCAAATCTAAAGCTTCATAAAATATGAAGTGCGCCAGTGGTACCATCATCACTAGGATTCAACCGGAACACCGTAGATAGGCCTACAATATCTACAGCTTTTACAAATTCATAACTTTGTTACTGTTTGTCCGGTATTGTTCAAATTTTCACCTATCATCTTGTCTGACTTTTCTTTTCCCTCTTAAAGCAAGTTTTTATTTGGGTTGGATTCCTCTTTAATATGGTCAAAGTCATAATTTTGTAATGTATGAATATCCACACTATGATATTCATATTATATCTTATGTTATAATTGAATAGATTTAAACGTTATTGAATCTATTCGGAATGACTTGAATTAAACTGATTTTCAATACATCCATGGATATCATAGAATGCACCATGAGTGAACAATAACCTATAGTGCCTACTTACAATGACAACAGAGCATTCCAATAAATATACAAGCACCTTTCAGTAACAAGTATTAGGACAGTTCTGTAGGAATAGGATGTCGAGTTGTGACATTTCGGTGTCCCATTACATAATACCCCCTTTACACCAGATGGAGTGCTCGCAACGTAGTTGAAGTTCAGAAGACGCGTGGCGCCAATTTCGTTTGATTTTCTCGAAAGATGTGAAATTTCCACGTGAGTGCTACGTCCGCGCCACGTCATTGTGAGGTTTTGTTGCGTGTCCCACGAGGTTTATATTGCGCGCAGAACGGGTGCATGCTGCGTCGAAACGGTTCCCGAAACGTTCTGACTATATCCAGCAGATTGCGCGACTTGCTTTGTCTCGTCTATTTGGACGTAGCGCCAACTGATACCCCATTATATCAACACTACGTCCATGCAGTTCTCGCCGCGTCAAAGAAAAATGGCAATGACGCAGTGGGAACTGCTACAGCGTACTGAGAGCGTAGCGAGAACTGTTGTTGACGCAGCAAAGTCATCATGATCTCCGGAGACCAATTTTCCGCCACGTGGAAAACATGTCCTAAGTCTAAGTAGCGGGAGCGCCGTCTGAACGGTGCGTAGTAATGATGCACCAATGACCTACTAACATTCCCACCGAGGTAACATAGATGTAGAGATCACGGGAATTAAGAATGTGGCAACATTTCTGTCCATGTCTACTGTACTGCTACTACGCGACCCCTACGCGGCCATCACGCACACCCAGTGAGCGCTACGTCCAAATAGACCAAGGCACAACAAGAACGTATATAGCATAGACCGTTTTGCGCGCAAAATAAACCTAGTGGGAACTTCCGAAGGACCTGGCGCGGACGAAGCATGCACTTGAAAACTTCACTTGTTTTGAAAATTAAATGAAGCTGGCGCTGGCAACAACTTAGCGGGAACGTCACCTGATGTATAGGACGTAGCGACAACTGAATGTGCTTGGCAGCCGCGCAGTTGACATGTACAGAGATATTGCTCGTTCTTTCCGTTTCAACACGTCTATGCTCCGTCGTTGGAGCGGTTAGTAGGTCCTCAGAAGGTCCTTGCTGCGTCATTACTACGCAATGTTCAGACAAAGCTCTTTCTACTTGGACTTTGGACATGTTCAAAGTCCACGTTACGGAAAATGGGTATCTGGAGATCATGGAGACTATGCCACGCCATTAGCAGTTCTACACTCTCGGTACGCTGTAGCAGCTCACACTGCGTCATGGCTATTTTTTCGTTGACGCGGCGAGAACTGGGGAGCGTTTCATGAAAGGACTTGTCGGACGTTTTATCCGACAACTCTCATTTTATCCGACAGTTACAATCAAATTCCTGAAAAGTTGTCAGATCTGACAACTTGTCGGACAATAATGTTGATGAACGCCCCCCTGCATGGACGACTCGGAGGTAGCGTTGGTGTAAAGGGGATATAAGGAAGTCCAGCTTTAGAGGCCACTGAACATTGGTAAAAGTAGTTGTTTTCAGTCGGTGACCAAATAATGAACGATATGCCTATACGTGTACGTTCAATGAATTTTAGATCAGACTTCACACTAGTCATGCTAGTTTTATGATGGTTTCGATCAGGGCCCGGGGAAAGAGGGGTGTTGATGTAAATTTTAAAAAGTGTTTCATTACAAATCAAGGGGGCTCGGTGTTCGGAATCCAGATTGCATGAATCGGATGCTGCTATGTCATGTAATTTTTGGTTTTTCGTTTTAGTTCAAATGACCATCATGACATGCTCATTTTTAGATTGTTTCTATGAACTAACTACATAAGCTACCTAAGAATGTACATTCTACCGCACTCAAAACGTATGGATTTACAAAAATGTAACCACTGCAAAAACAGATACCGCGTGATACGCTCTAATTAAATGCAAAAGAACTCGCCTAGTCCCTAATCAGTGATACTAGGAACCAATCCCTTTGGAGTGAGCTGTGCATTCTTTAAGAGTGCATTAAGACTCATTTCGGATTGAATTTCAAGAGGCACATGCATACCAGATTTCAGGATACTGGCCTTACAGTTTTTAATCCGACGGAAATCCAATGCATGCAAACAGTCGAGGAGTCTCCCACGGGGGGGGGGGGCAGTCAAATGTATTGCTATACACATGCATGACAAAATTATTTCCAAACACCCCCTAAACGCGTTTTTTTTTTCTCAGTGTGCAATATAACCCCATAAACAAGTTTTTTTTTCGAGGGCTATATTTACACATTTTGGCCCCTAAACAAGTTGTCGCCAGAATATGACCCGGGGGAGCTTGGGAAAAACATACCATGGCGGAGAGGTAAAAATAGACCAATGTCAATGCACGCTCTTAAGGTTGGGACCAAAATAATGTCCAAACGAAAATTAGTAAGTTTTCTCAGACCCCAAATGTAAAAATTTTAGTCCGTTAGCCACTCCCCCCCAAAAAAAAAAATCAGGGCTCGTTATCATGTTAATTATGCCATGTTTGCCATCTATGGATATTGGTCGGCTTTCAATTATGATTGCATTCCTTTGATAAAAAGAATCTCTGTCATTTTTCATCAAATCATGTCTTCCATATTCTATATTTAAGAAAAAAAGACCCTTCTTTTCTCAATCTTGTAGAAGTTGTTTTGTTTTTTTTTAGGGTGAATGCTTTAGGGCTCTTCCATTTTAAATGGATTTGTGTAAAGTTTTACTTTTTACCTTTACTTTCACTTTGATCACCGAAAATATGACTATCACTGGCGTACAAATGGGGGAGGGGGCTTGGGGCGCTTGCCCCCTCCCCCCAATTTTTCACGACCAAGAAAAAAAAAGAAAAGGGAAGAGAGGAGGGTGAAGTATGATATTATTTTCTGAATATTATGTCAAAATTCTGTTTTAAAAAATTGATTTCGTAAGAAAATTAAACAGTTTTGCTCGCTTATAACTTATTATAGATTTGCCCGTTATGCCATATCTGCACCCCTCCCCCCAAAGAAAAATGGCTCATCAAGCCACTTATGACTATAGGTTTGATCTGCATAGAATCAATTTGGTTCATAAGTGGGCCATATGAACTATTTACCAACAGGAAAAGAGTCTGCTAATGTGTTGTGACTGATACTCAATGCAGTATGTAAGTATCCCCCGACTTGCTCCAATCACTTTCTCGACTCAATTGATGATCAATTACAACATACCGGCCATCTTGATCGAGATGGATGAGAGTAAGACCACAATCTCTCATTCGATCTCTGTTCTTTTCCTCTTAGAGTCGCCTTGGGGAATGACTGGTTTGCTGCAGGTCTGTCAATGGGGGCGGATCGGCCGAATGAAGTGGGTCTAAATGAGGGCAACGGATGGAGGGCATTCGTGTTTCTATTGTGCCTCGGAACGCCTTGGTTTAGAAAGCAAAATAAAAAGAGGGCGCGTGCCGATCAGTAGGTCGCGCGCGGTGCACAACAGAAGACGTGGCTATTAATGCGCCCCAAGAAAGCCACATAACAGAAGTTGAATAAAACTATTCAACAAATCGAGTGACTAATCCCTTCATCCTTTCATCGTCCAGATTTTAGCTAAGGTGATGACCCGTCCCTTTTCTCTATTCCTTTCCGTGTACCATTTAAAAGCTTGCTCACTGGGACCGTGAAGAAATCAACATGCTGTCGGACTTTAAGCCAGATATGACGTCCGTGGCGCGCACGATTCTTTGGTGTTTTGAGATGCATGGGGGAAGAGGCTAAATAGTTACTTAGCGAGTATTTGGATCTTATAGTACGGCGCACCGGGTCGTTGCTGGTGGCAGAGAAAAGAGGAGTAACTTCCCAAACAATTACTCCAACCAGATTAATATCACGAGGAGTTCGGTTTTCGTGCGTTTGAATATATCCCCTGCCCTAAGGCCTCGTCTACACCCTCCCATAGTCTTTCGTTAAGTCCAGGAAGGCACTTTAAATGCTCCCCTCGATTTATACACCCACTCTCTATTCTCCATTAACCACAACGTGAATTATCCTGTCAATATGTCTTCTTTCTTTCGCAATTTTCCACTCGTGCTACCATGAATAAAAAAACCCTTCCAAATCGGCACACTTTTACCCCTCCTGGGGCCCGTTGCAGAAAGAGTTGCAAGCAAAGAAATCAATCTCAAGTCCCAAATGCGCGCTGTTGATTGGTTGAAAATCAAGTTGCGCATGATTTTTAGAGTTGCGATTGATTACAACTCTTTCTGCAACGGGCCCCAGATCGGAAGATAACATTCAAACCTGGCGTGAGAGACAGTGGTTTGCAATTTGTTAATAGTTTCACAAAGTACAATCTGGCGATAAAGTTGCCTGCAGATCGCGTGTAGATCATAATTATTTCAGACAACCGGAATTTCTTTTGACAAATCCCAATGACATTTTCCATCCAATACATGTACTCTTGGATGAAAGGTGAATTCTTTGTAAATGAAAATATATCAGCATATACCAGGTTTGTGCTGTAAGCGAGATGGCACACTGAAGTCTCCTGAACTTGGGGGTTAAAGTCCTTTAATTGTTTTGTTTCGTTTTGTTTAGTTATGATTTGTTTTTATTTGTTTTTATTGTAATGAATTCGATCTTGTTTCACGTTCCAAAAGTAATATATTCAGGTAAAAATATTGGCTTGAAGTAAGTCATAGTGAAAAGGACTATAATAATGAATAGTAATGATAACTTTTTATCTACCCATGGTAGTCGTTAAAGTGAAAGGCTCGATCAAAAATATAATTAACTGCTACGAATGATGTACGGACGATGTTCAGATCATTTCGTAAGATCTTCTCAAGAACGCCGTACGAAACCATGCGTTCGCAGACCGTGATGGTAAACAGTTCTTGCATGAGCTTGAAACCTGGTCGATATGGTCTTGTCCAAGATTTTTTTACCGTTCTACGAAACCCTCTCTTCGAAAGGCGGCCGTACGAACGACGTACGGATTCTTAAGCTCACATGATTTTTCTTTTAGGGGCAAGAGACATAGAAGCCTTTGATTCTTATGAGGATAAGGGCGCCTTAAGTTGCTCACAGTGGGCTCTTATGGCTTTGGTTGGAGCGCCTGACGAACGGGGATTCGTATGGCGCTCTTACGAACCTTTCTTGGCGTTGCGGCATATTACGAGTCTCGTAAGGCGTAGGTTCACAATTATTTGTTAAGTTTGAGGGGTAAAAAGCTAAGAGCGAACTTCAAATATTCATTGTTTTCGACAAAGAAGCACCTCCGTTGAACAAATATGGGACCAAAATGGAAGTCTATTAAGGGAAGACAGCGACTCGGAAAAAAAGGGGAGATGAGAAAAGGACATGGTATAGCGATTTTAAAACCCGACAAAAATCATCTCAAAAATTACTTGAGAGTGCCGCAAGGCATTCGTACGAAAAACGTTTCTCAGTATCTTAAGTATATCTTGTGAAATAAATGAAATTGGTAAGAAGGCCGTAATAATGAGGCTATCTACGAATCTCTACGAACTCCAGAATCGCACGAACGCATGCATGTACGAATCTTTGTGGCAGTAGCTAAAGGAAGTGCTTTCCCAACAAACCCTGCATAATCAAACTATGAGCTACCATTTTCATGATTTTCTTATCTATATGCTGAGCGCCAAGCCGAAAAATGGACGGAGTATTACAGGGGCCGCAGAACGGTTCTCAAAGTGGAGGGGGGGGGGCTGACCATGCAAAAAATCACATCTATGGTCATTATTACGTTTTCTAACACAGTTTTGGGGAAAAAAGTGGAGGGGCTGAAGCCCCCCCCCCCCCTTCCCCCAGCGACCCAGCCCCCTAGCTTCCGCAGCCCCTGGGATATACTTTTGTATTTGTCATTGGTATGACACGGGCGGGAATCGCACTCAAAATACGTGGTGAGGGGCAGGCGCTCTTATCACTGAGCCATATCGTCCATGACCCTTGAAAGCGCGGGGTGCTGAAAACCCCCCAAAGATTTGCCCCTGGAAATCAGGAAAGTATGCTAAAAAGTATCAATTTAACCAAAATCACCTTCCACTTTTCTAGTGAAACCCTTTTCCTTTTTTTGCGTTTCGCTTTTTTTCCTTCCCAACCAGCACCCCCAAGTAAAAAAAAAAACTCGTTCCCATGCAGAGCCCTGCCATTATTTCCGGTATACACTCTTATTTATGCATTCAGATCGGCACCGAAATGGCGCCAGCTGGCAGTCAACCCTCTTTCGACTCAGATTTCGAAATATTGACCTAGAATGTCACATCAGCTGAAATTCATTCAATTCCTAATCACAATATATCGGAAAATGTGTCACTTTGACTCAGAACAATAACGTGTAATTATAGTCTTATTTTACTATTACCAGTTTGAGAAGTTTATCGTATATTATTCATACTGTTTTAGGACGTTCCGCAGTTATGTTTGTGCGCATTATGATCTGCGCATATTTTACACTCTGAGCGCTGACATTACCCACATGCAAGCACAAGTACACACACACACACACACACACCCTTTCCCACTCTAAACATGTCACCCCCAGGTGCAACTAGCAACTGGTCTTGAATTTATCAAGTAGGTATTTATGACATAATTTCTTAAACCGAGACAGGGTAGGCCGATACTGCTACTTCTTATATCAGCAGGACACATAAATATTCCAACGCAAATTTTTCTTAAGGATTTCAACGTAGCATTAATTCTAGCAAAGGGTCGGTGAATAAGATGTCTTTGACGTGTGTTATAATTATAAATCTTAGAATTAACCACAAAAGTTTCTTGTAAAAAAGAACAATGCTGGGATTGGCATTTATACATGAAAATAACACAATTCATTAAATGGTAACATATTCATTTGAATTTGTTACATATCTCATAGCTTTGTTTTGAAGAACTCGTAACTTACGTATATGAGTCCTATATGTATGCCCCCAAGCAATATTGCAATACATTAAATGTGACACAGAGCATTTTATAGAAGAAACCAACTAAAATTGACATCATGTCATGACACATATAACTATAAGTAATGGCTACAGATTTCCAAACAACCAAGAATGACCTTGACAAGTTTCAAGGTCACATATCAAGTATAAGCATACTGTAAATGTCATAAATTGATTAATGCCCCCTAAATTCATCCTTTTTGTAAAACAGTTTTCATAATAAAAGAAATCAACCACTACTTTAAATGCGTTTCTGTTTATTTCTTTATGTTTACATGGCTTATGACAATGCAGACATCACGTGCCCGAAGGCGCCAAATTCAAGTTCATGTACACAACTACGTATACCGCCACGTACGCTTTCTACATGTATTACATAATGCATGCATGTACACGTATGCGGCGTTTTCATTAGAACATATTCACTCGGCTTACATAACTTTGTCATATTGATTCGTAATAACTTAAACCATATTTGAGCATGCCACTCGGCTTATCTGAGAATATAACTAATAAACTTCAAATTAAACAAAATAAAACTTACGTCATTGGGCTCGTATCACGAAATTAGAGAAATTTAACAACTAAACTGACAAGCGACACGCTTTCCATGACTGTACAAATAACAATACGCCCTCAATCGGTGAATTCAAATGTAAATAAAAATCGATTTACAAGATAAAACAAATCAGTATCAAAGCAAATTTGAAACTTTCTAAAAAAAACTTCATTCTGTACACGACAGCAACAAACCAGAGAAAACGTGACAAATTTCAGGATTTACCTCTCAAATAATTAGACTTTAGATGAAGTAACAAAATAAACCAACAAAGAATCACTTTACGAGAAGGTAGAAATACACAATTGAGGTTTTACCAATGTTATGTTTGCTTGTTGGTTATTGTACGTAGATGTATTAACCGTGGTTTCAAAACTCAGCCATATCACCTCAAATTACATTTTTATTCCATTCAAATTTGGTCTGTGTGGCTTTGCGATGTACTTTGGAAGGAAACGCCAAATAAGTAACATATGTGCCTTTCCTTATTTATTCATGAAAAATGCTATTCAGTTGTGGCTCAGAGGGATATCTGAAGAGTAACAGTTGACAGAGAGTACAGACTAAATGGAAGTTAACAAACTAATGAACCGCATACTTCAATTAGCGTAACGAGAAAAAGATTGGGGACCGGGCTTCGCGGTGTGCAAACAGAAGGATTTGAGAAGTCACTGTTAACGCTATGTCAAACAGAATGAGAAAAATGAGACATTTGGTGCTTTTTTCCGTTCACGGGCCTTCGAAAGAATGCCTGGTTACCCTTGCGAGTGGGGGATAAGTGGCGCCTTTTTCGGGTAGTCCACCGCGGCACCAGCCATTTACAAACCCACTCGCATGCAGGGAAGCTCGCGCGTCCGCACACCGTGCACACACACGGGTGCGGTTTCGTCAGCGACGCAGCCACGAATAGAGATCGGCATTTGACACATTAAACTCAGTGTGCGCAAGAGGAATTTCGCACTTAATATCTTGGGCGAATCTTAAGCCGATTTCCAGTTGGTAAAATCCGCATTTGGCCTCACTGAAAGAAGTACAAGTAGAAGCCACACCGCAAAAGCGAACTGAGACATAATATTTGGTAAAATCCTTCTCTTACTACAACAAGAAAGCGTACTGGTTTCAATGCGATTTCCCGGAGTTACGGCCGGAGATCCTGCTGAGCGAACGCCGCTCGCTCTTTCCCTCGAAATAGACGCCTTCTGTTTCCTTTCGCTTCTTGAATCAAACAACATGAGCAAGATGAAAAATGAACGAAATCCTTTTGTGATAAGAGTAAATTTACTTTGAATTCAAAAGAAAATAGTTTATAATTACGGGGGGAAATTTGCTCGACTAGTAAGCTGCCAGTTGACGACAGTGCGGCGTTGTCGCAATTTTATGGTTGGATTTGTTAGTAAGACTTTGTGTTGTTTTCTTGTTAATATATGTCATTTTACCTGAACGAGGCTCAATTAAGTGTTAGGATGGTCGTTTAATAGAGTCAAGATCATCTGTCTCCTGTTTGAGTTTTAGAGATACCGCATTAGAGGTTAATGAACTTAACAAGATTTGTTCCCCGATTTTTCCTTTGTATAAGTTATAGAATAAAAAAAAAGAAACAATATTTTACAAGGTGAAAGATGGCAGAAGTGTTTATATTATTTTTGTTATTGTATTCATGTCATCTTTATTTGGATGTCGATAAATTATCACCGTTTAGTTGTTTAGTTTACTCATCTATTCCAATCAAAGTGATTAATGCCAGCCTTGGTCAGAACCGAAACACCTCTTTGCAATTTTGGTCAGACCGAAATACTTTAGCATTTGAGACATTTGCCGGCGAAAAGATCATTGTTGCTGGCAAAAATCATTTTTATGAGAAAAGTTATATTGTATAATTTCAGGTATTTTTAAGGGGGATAAAAATTAGTGGGGGAAAGGGAGAAAAAATGAAAAAGAAGAGAAAAGAGAGGAGAAAAAAAGAAGGGGAAACATAAGAGGGGGAAAACGGGTGAATAAAGTAAGATGAGGGAATATTTGGATAATAAAGAAAAAAAATTAATTTCATTATATGAATATTGTTTTATGGTCTGAATATTAACATTTTCGGCTCGCGCTGCGTGCTCACAAAATTTGATTTTTCAGGTACCTGTTATTTTCCTGTATTCCATAAAGGTCTCAAAATATCCCTATTCGGGTCCGAGTGACAAAACGTATCAGCTAGCGCTGTACACTGGCATTGTGCTTGGTGCGTTATGTATATCTCAATATCAATTATATTACAAACTGCTTGAAATCCTAAGTTCATGACAGCTTATCAAAAATTTCGGCTCGCGATTTGCTGTCGCATTGATTGTTGAGAATATATTGACTCATGCATCTTATTCATAAATACAAAAGTTCTTCAAATGTCTCATTTTCAGGCCATAATATTGACAGATTTCGCGCTCCCATTGGGCTTATTAGATTCATAAATTAGTTTAATAATCAAATTATCCCTTTTATCAGAACTGAATATCGACAAGTTTAATCTCGCGCTTAGGAAGAGAAATAGGAAGATAGCCATCATTTCATATGATGATATAATGATCTTAAAATGTCCCGGTCCTATGTCAATACCCAAAGTAATAATAATGAAACATTATCAGCTCTTTTTTTAACTGTGATACATATCCACCTCACAATAATTTTCCTACAAAGTGCTTGAAATACAGAGCTTACATTCAGACCCTTTTTCTGATTGAAACATCAAATAATTTAAGCTCGCGCTTCGCACTCGCTTTGTTGATTTTCATGATAAAAAAGTATTTAGAATGCCCAGATTCTAGGTCGAAATCTGAAAAACGCGCGCGCATGGTTAGATACGCAGCATGTTTTCTATTCAAATCATCCAGTTTACATCCAGATTTTTTTTTACAATATAAAATTTTCTGCTCTTGCTCGCATTATTAATGCAGGAAAATTTCCCAATTACTCAACTTTTTCATGATTTACAAAACAGAAACAGAGTGTCCCATTTCAGGTGTAAATCTCGATTTTTTTTTCGCTCGCGCTTCGCGCTCGCATCGATTGTTTAGTTACATATTTATATTTTTCACGATTACAAAAAGTGTTTAGAATTTCCATTCTCCAGGTAGAAATGTCTCAATTTTCAGCTCGCGCTTCGCGCTCGCATTATTTGATTGTTTAAATAATTTATGTAACATCTTCATGGCTAACTGTAAGTAGCCGTTAAAAGATCATTTTTTATCAGAATGATAATAATAACAATAATAACATTGCCAGAATGTTTAAATTTTAGGACAAAATACATGAAACAATTTTCAAAAAATAGCTTGCGCTTCGCGCTCGTACTATTTGAATAAGGCTTATGAGATTATTATATACTTATTTTGATTTATAAAATTAAAGCTTTATATAGAAGTGACTGTTAGGACTACCCCTTCAACAAACAAAAATCAACTTTGAGCGGCTGATCGGGGGAAATGTTGCTGAAAAATACTTCTGCCGCCCCCCCCCCCCCCCATTGGCGAAGGTTGGATCCGCCCCTGGGTAATCACGGATATTGCGCGGGATTGCGCATTATTGTAAAACGGGACCCAGATTTTGAACCCGCCACACCCATTTTCAAGTCTTCTAAATAACTGCGTGAACTATCGGGAAACGGCTATACCTTAATTCGACATGTTCGAAGCGAAGTATTTGCCAATTAAAGCTTAAATCTAAATGACATAACAACAATTACATCGAAGATATCTGGGTGAATGGGACTTACCCCTATGTATTAACTCTCAATTCATGCATGTCAATTCAGTATACTTGACCTTGAGTGCAGCCACACGGCGTGCGTTAAGGCGCATGTTTTGTTATCCATCCACGCCCTGTCAACCAGTTGTTCTCGCTTTTGGGTTTGCTCGCACCCGCGCCCGAGGACAGATCCACCAACTCTTAACAGCAGACTCTTATAAACCCCGTCTTAGAACTGGGTGAAAAGGACCAGAGACCGTCGTGTTGTTTTTATCGATTTTTTTTTATCTGTGATTCAGTCAAGTTCGAGGAAAGAGATTCTTTTCAGGGACTTTATTCAGTCAAGTTCGATGAAAGAGATTCTTTTCAGGGACTCGATGACCACTCCACCAAGGGCAGAGTCTTTCAATTCAAGGTCTATAGGCTTTTGTCCTCATGACAAGTAGAAATGCCGTTTTATTTGCGGCGAGCGAAAAAAAATTGCACCGACCCCGATTTGGCTTATTTTGTTTTGCAGAGTCGACTAAAATGATGAGCGAAAGTCAAGCTTATTTTTTTTTTGATAATGCATATGGCATTTCCGTTTTTTATTTGTAAATTAAATGCATTGCTCACGGGCATAGGTGCCTTGGCCGGGGATCGAACCCCAGATTTTCTATGTATAGCAAGCGCCTTAGACCACTCGGCCACGACACGGCGCCACTCGGCCATGGCACGGCGCCATAACTTACATGATCGATATTTAGCAACGGGAGGTGCCGTGGCCGAGTGGTTCAAGGCGCCTGTCTATACATGGAAAGTCCAGGGTTCGATCCCCGGCCGTGGCACCTATGCCCGTGAGCAAGGCATTTAATCTACAATGCTCTTCTATCTTGCTTTCAAATAAATGGAAATGCTATATGCATTTTTGGTAACTAGGTGTGCACTTGTTTAAAAAAAATGTACAATCTTGTGCAGGGTGGCACTATGCTCTGGGTACCCCTATAAGACAGAGAGAAAAAAAAGAAAATGATGAAGAAAATTGATAAAATAATGATAAAGGGGGATTTATTTGGGCCGTGTATCTCCTACCACTGTAATTTTCAGCTGAGGAAAAATATGAGACATCACAATTGAATGTCCGCCTCCTATTGTCCTTTTTTTCATGAGTAAAAAAAGAGGGGAGACGAAAAGGGGAAAATAGAAAGGTATAAAATTGAGGTCTTGGCCGTGTAACTCGATATTAAAGGTCAAGTCCATCTCAGAAAAATGTTAATATTAATCAAGAGAGAAAAATCAGACAAGCACTGATAAAATCTTCACCAAAATAAGATGTAAAATAAGAAAATTATCACATTTTAAGGTTTCGCTTATTTTTCACAAAATAGTTATTTGCACAATTTAGTCACATGCAAATGAGCGAATCGACGATGTCCCTCACTCACTATTTCTTGTTTCTATGGTTTGAATTATACAATATATCATTTTTTACAGATTTGACAATGAGGACTACCTTGACTAAACCATAATGTTAAACAAGGTAATTCCACATGTTTAGGGAGAAATAAGATTTTAAATAACAGAATGACGAGAAAATAAGAAATGGTCTTATTTCATAATAACATACAAAAGAAATAGTGAACGAGTGATGTCATCAGTTCCCTCATTTGCATACCGACCGGGATGTGTATATAACTATTTTGTGAAATTAAACGAAACTTAAAAATGTCATAACTTTCTTATTTTACATCCGATTTTGATGACATTTTCAGTATTATGCTTCTTGTGTTTTTTCCTTGTCATTCAAATCAACTTTTTGTTGGGGTCTTCTTGTCCATTAAGAAAAGGAAGAAATAACTACTATAGGTAGTCGTGTATAAAATGAATTTGACAGATAGTTAATTTAAAGTAATCAAGTATGATATGAGAGCGCTATTATAAACACCTATCGTGTATGTTATGAGTTTGTAAACTACAATTTCCGTCTAATTCCATGCTTCAAAAATGGTTTCAAACATTTTTTTCAGCAACCAAACTTTTACAATTATGTCATTGCGATGTATTATGATAAAATCTTAGTTCACATTTACCAAATAGCAAGAAGTAATTCATTTAAAAGGTAATTTTATATCACTACTAACAGACTTTAAAAAAAAATGGAAACCGTAAGAGGGTCCTGTGAATAACGGCAAAATAGCGAGACAATCAAGAAGGAAACACAATTATTGTTCTTTCTTAAAATTTTGGTAACAATGCATGGACCAATGATTTATAAATTCAACTCGGGTGTACTTTACGCATGAAAGTGACATATTGCCCCATTCTCCATTGCACGCAAGATTGACAGTGCATGCGTACGAAACACGGAATGGGGTTGATGTCGTTGCGTGTTTTGTTGAGCAACATATTAATATGCATATTTTCATTCATATCCGCTGTTCCAAATACTCGATAATTCTCTTATCATGTTGGATGAAATTAGGAACACAATTAAAGGAAGACATAGTCCAAACACATTACAAACAGATAAGAAAGTTTTGTTGCGTTGTTGTTGGTTTTTTAATAATAATAATAATAATGGGTATTTAGAGGCGCTAAAAACAAAAAGTACCATAGCGCGTACAAAAGTAGGAAACATTTAATATTGCAATGATTACTATACAATATTGAAAATAAAAAGGAAAATATTAATTATTGAGGAAAAAGGTATGTCTTAAGGGATGATTTGAAGCCAAGAACACTGGAAACATTTCTTATTGAAAGAGGGATAGCATTCCAAGTCTTGGCAGCTGCTACAGCAAACCGTTTTTCGGCAGAGGAGAGGTTTGACAAGGTTTGGCAAAGTCTGCATGTGTCAGTGATTGAA